>NC_058130.1:75544136-75599168 GCF_016433145.1 Gracilinanus agilis
TAAATGGGCAAGAGACATGAATAGGCAATTTTCAGGTAAAGAAATCAAAAGTATCAATAAGCACATGAGAAAGTGTTCCAAATCTCTAATAATTAGAGAAATGCAAATCAAAACAACTCTGAGGTATCACCTCACACCTAGCAGATTGGCTAAAATGAAAGAAGGGGAGAGTAATGAATGTTGGAGGGGATGTGGCAAAATTGGGACATTAATGCATTGCTGGTGGAGCTGTGAACTGATCCAACCATTCTGGCTGGCAATTTGGAACTATGCTCAAAGGGCTATAAAAGAATGCCTGCCCTTTGATCCAGCCATACCATTGTTGTGTTTGTACCCCAAGGAGATCATAGATAAACAGACTTGTACGAAAATATTTATAGCTGTGCTTTTTGTGGTGGCAAAAATGAGGGTATGCCCTTCAATTGGGGTATGGCTGAACAAATTGTGGCATATGCTGGTGATGGAATACTACTGGGCTCAAAGGAATAATAAACAAGAGGAATTCCATGTGAACTGGAAAGACCTCCTGGAATTGATGCAGAGTGAAAGGAGCAGAGCCAAAAGAACATTGTACACAGAGACTGATACACTGCGGTAAAATCAAATGTAATGGACTTCTGTACTAGCAGCAATGCAATGACCCAGGACAATTCTGAGGGAATTTATGGAAAAGACTGCTACCCACATTCAGAGGAAGTATTACAGGAGTGGAAACAGAAGAAAAACCACTGCTTGAACACATGGGTTGAGGCGGACATGATTGGGGATGTAGACTCGAAACTACCACACCAATGCAACTATCAACAATTTGGAAATAGGTCTTGATCAATGTTACTTGTTAAAACCAGTAGAAATACACATCAGCCATGGGGAGAGGGGGGATTCGGGGGGTTGAAGGGGAAAGTAAGAGCATGAATTATGTAACCATGTTAACTTTTCAAAAAAAATCATAAATGTTTAAAAAAAAGGATGGTACTGGCTAAGAGACAGAAGGGAGGATCAATGGAATAGACTTGGGGTAAGTGAACTCAGCAAGACATTCCATGATAAACCAATAGAGCCCAACATTTGGGACAAAAATCCACTATTTATTTAGTGTTATAATGTTCACACTGCTTTTACAGATATTGTCTCATTTTAACCCCACAAGAACCTTGGGAGGTAGTTATTATTATTATCTTCAATTTTAGATGAAGAAATTAAGGCAAATAACTTGTCCATGTTCATATTGAATGTGTCTGAGACCAGATCTGAACTCAAGTCTTCTAACTCTTGGCCACGTTTGCTATTCACCTCATCACCAAGTTGCCTAGCTAAAATATTCTGCTAGAATAAGCCCTGGTATTAGAATTAGAGGTCTAAGCCCCAGCCTACTAGTTTATAGCTGTATAACCTTGGAGAAATAATTTATCCTAACCCTTATTTTCCTTATCTGAGAAACCTATTTATGAATGAGAAAAGAGTATATTAGTTATTGTACAAAATGAAATTCTAGGAATGATTAGATGCAATAATATTTATACAGTGCTATATAATTTTAAAGTGTGATGTAAATTTGAATTGTTATTATTGTTATTATTATTACTTGTTCATGAACAGCTGCATACACATGTTAATGAAGCATTTTCTTCATCCTGTCTGGCGTGTTTCAGATGGAATTTTTATTACTTAAATAAAGTTTACATTTTATGATGACATTGATTTTAAGCAGTTATCACTTCATCATTATGTGTGCATAATTAGAAGACTGGAGACAGCCCAGAAGACTCCCTGAAATAAATACATGAGCTTCTTAGCTTGTATACATGCTCCTGAATCCTTCTCAGTTATTTAAACAACAACTGTGACCTGTCAGCTTATGTTATCAGAATGAGCACAAATTAATGAGAAGAACTTAAGGGAAAATAGGGACAAGGACAATGGGAAAAGAAAGAGTAAAGAGGAGTTGATAATTGGTCAGAAGTAGATGCCATGAAACTGCCCAAACCAAATAGAGAGCATTAATGAGTTTCTGAAATAGAGGAAGGGGCAATTAAAGAAATAAGGTATATTTACAAAGAAAGATGGTGGAGTACTAAAGACTTATTCCTCAGTATTAGACTTTTGCCCAAGACTATTCATAACTCTAAACTCCATAAATTCAGATTTATGTATTTTTTGTGAAGTTCTTTGTTTCTTTTATATTTACTTATTTTCATTAAAGGTTAACTAAAGATATTTGGCACAGGCTCCAAAACAACTGAATAAGACAAAGAGGCAGGGTGTGGTGTTGTCATGGTGTTTAAAATTCAAATATGACCAAATTACCTTGGGAATAGAATTCTAGAACTCAGAAATATTGTAATATTTTATTGCTTTATTCCAACCTTATACCTTTCATTTATGAAGCTCTGGGCAATTTTAAAGCTTTAAAGTTAAACATTCAGATTAATCATCCCAATTCTCCAAGGTAGTGTATAGAATGTTGAGAAAGTATTTTGAATCTAAAAGGAAAAAGGGAAGAAAAGAATTCATTGATTCGACAGATAATCTGCTCTTCATGATTTTAACCATGGTTTCTCATCAAACATTTTTTTTGCTTCTTAGATTTTGAAGTCTAACTTTGGAGAGAATCATAATATCAGAATAGATGTAGAAATGAAATGAACCAAAGAGGTCATTTATTATTTTCTTCCTTCATTTTACATCAGCCCAAGGTCTCTCGGGTAAATCAATCAATAGAAGAGGCAGGACTTGAATTCAGATCTCCCACCTATAAATTCTGAAATATGTCCATTAAATAATGCTAAAAACTGCAAGAATGAACAAAACTGCTAGAAATTAACACAAGCTGTACAGGAGTACATGATGCGTATTACAATCTATTATTTCAAAAATCAAATTAGGTTCCCACTTTGATCTCTCTTTGATATTTTTTCTGGCCTAATTTCATGCTTCCCTTCTTGATTCATTATTGTCTCAGGCAATGTAGAGCTACTACAATTTGTAAGAATCATTCAACAAGCATTTTTTGTTTGTTTGTTTCTTTTTTTAACCCTTAACTTCTGTGTATTGACTTATAGGTGGAAGAGTGGTAAGGGTAGGCAATGGGGGTCAAGTGACTTGCCCAGGGTCACACAGCTGGGAAGTGTCTGAGGCCGGATTTGAACCTAGGACCTCCCGTCTCCAGGCCTGGCTCTCAATCCACTGAGCTACCCAGCTGCCCCCTCAACAAGCATTTTTAAAAATGCTTTACTCCCAAACATCAATGTTATGAAGAAAATAATGTTTTAGGATGGCAAACTTGGAAATGAATTGTGGACTGGAGGTGGAAAGAGAATGGAAGGAAACTGATTAAAATATTATTGCAATGAGCTAGAATTCAAATGATTTTTGGAACCAGGCAGAACTTCACTTTTCTATCTCTTGATCCACCCTACAGAAATTATTTTATTCTCAAACTCTTCCCTCTGAAAATCATTTAGTTGACTTCCTACTGAAACAGTCAGATTATAGATTAAATGGAAAAAAAAACTGCTCTGGTATGGGAAGCTATTCCTGATAGTGCCTTAAAATATCTTACATCAGAACTCTACAATCTGAAATCACTTAAATGAAAACAACTCATATATTATCTATGATTCAGTAAGAAGTGGTAAATGGGAGAAGTAAAAGGTATGGGATTTTATACAGAGAAGTGAAATGTCAATTTGACTCATTAGAAGTTTAAGTTTTTCTAAGAGTTATTCTTTAATTAAATATAATTTATTAATGAGGTCTTTTTTTAAAACCCTTAACTTGTGTGTATTGGCTCCTAGGTGGAAGAGTGTTAAGGGTAGGCAATGGGGGTCAAGTGACTTGCCCAGGGTCACACAGCTGGGAAGTGTCTGAGGCTGGATTTGAACCTAGGACCTCCCGTCTCTAGGCCTGACTCTCAATCCACTGAGCCACCCAGCTGCCCCAATGAGGTCTTATATGAGCCTAATCCTGTGTTAGGCATCAAAAATTCAAAGACAAAAATGAAAGCAGGCTCCATCACCATGTAACATATATTTTTCCAGGATAAACAATGAATGCAAATTTAAGCGTATACACATATAGTTCAAATTTACAAAGTTATTAATGTGAGGGGGTACTATTAATCAGATGGTTCATGGTTGGTCTTATAGAAGAAGTGGCACTTGAGCCGATTTTTGAAAGAAAAAACTTATTTTATGAGGCAAAAATAAGCATTCCAAATTTGTAGAACAGGGTAAAGGAACTTGTTCAAAATGTCAGAGATGGGAGATAGAGTTATATGTGAGAAGTATGCAAATAAAACCAATTTGGCTGAACAAATAAGTGCATTAAGAAGATCAGAAGATATTACCTAACCAGCACTTGTTAATGATCACTTTGTAAATTGAGTATGGAAGGAACTGATATGGAGCCTGTTGAGGTAAGGAGATGCCCATTAGAAGGCTACTGCAATAGAAAGTAGAGGTACTAAGTGGTGAGGGCCTGCACCAATGTTTCAATAGGGTCACAGAGAACAAGGAGTATATAAGAGAAATATCATGAGGGCAAAATCAATAGGACTTGAAAATAAGTTGGATTAAGATGTAAGAGTGAGTGAGGGGGGCAGCTGGGTAGCTCAGTGGAGTGAGAGTCAGGCCTAGAGACAGGAGGTCCTAGGTTCAAACCCGGCCTCAGCCACTTCCCAGCTGTGTGACCCTGGGCAAGTCACTTGACCCCCATTGCCCACCCTTACAAATATTCCACCTATGAGACAATACACCAAAGTACAAGGGTTTAAAAAAAAAGAAAAAAAGAGTGAGTGAGGGACTAAAGAAGATACCTAGGTTGCTAGCTTAGATAATTGGAAAGATGGTGGTCATATCAATATTAATAGGAGAATTGAAAGGAAAGGGTTTTGGCGGGGTTGGGGATGGATTTAGTTGTGTCCATTTTAAGGTCAAGATGTTTATGGTCAAGATGTTTATGGGACAATCAATTTGAGATGTCCAATGAATAGCAAGAGATACAAACTGGAGGACAGGAGAGATGAGCTAGTCAGTTATTGGCTAGCTGTTATTATTAATATTATATAATATATAATATACTGATATACTATCATAATATAAAATAAAAATATAATTAATATTAATATACTATTTAATATTTAAATATTAGGTAATATTTAAATGCCAACAAAGAATGATATTATATATTATCGTGTTAGTAACTGATGTTTCAGTGGAGACAAGACCCAGTGGGCTTCAATGATAGTTGAAGCTGATAGGATGATAATCAGATAGTGGATGGTAAACTTTTGGCAATGCAAAAAAGTTTCCTGAAGGTAAGAGGCAAAATGAACAGTTAAAGAAAAGATGCAATGCAAATGGATAGTGCCTACTTCAAATGAGAAGAAACAGGAAAAAGTGATATTTTGGTTGTCAGAATTGGAAATGAGGGAGTTATCATCAAGNTTATATATATATATATATATATATATATATGTGTGTGTGTGTGTGTGTGTGCGTATATATTGTATAGTGGTTTCATTTCTATTTGTTTAGATGACTTTCCCTTTGTTCCTCCTCATTAAATTTTAAAAAAATATAAAAAAGTACATTGTGCACAAATATTATGGAAATTGAAATCAGAATTATAAATTAGGTAATATTGTGTTCACAGTGAAACAATCAACTAGTGTATCCCATTAGTTTGTTTATAATTAGCGCCTGAGCATAGCACATGAAGCAAAGAAAACATACCACAAACAAAAATATTGCTAATAACAAACAAAAATTAAATCAGCTGATGTTTTCGATTTATATTCAAAACTCCTTGGTCTGATTTTTAAATTTTTCACTAGTGTTTTCATGGTTTGATTCCAACACGAAATAGCAATGAAATCACCATCACAGTCTCAGTTCTATTTTTAAAAAATGTATGATCAAACTATTTAAAAACATAAGATTAAACATAAAAACTTGACAATAGAAGATAAAGAAAACACAAAAATAATCAATTTCGAGATTGGGTAAGAGAAAGTCCAATATATTACTGTGGAGTACTTTCTATGAGTACATCTAGTTTCCTGGCATTGAGGAGTTAGCAAAGCAGGACTGATCTATTTGTTAGCAGGAGTGAAATATGTAACAACACCCTTTTCAGTCTTGCCATAAGAGTGGTAGCAACCATTGTTATCAATCTGATAAAAACCAAAAACTAGACTGGGCCTTTAAGCCTCTAAGGCTACTTTTGGTTCACACAATCCCAGATCCTTAGCAGCATATATCCGTTTATACATACCCTTTACTAGCTAAACAAATTTAATTTACATTGCAAGAACATTCATTTTTTTCATACAATTCAACAAACATTTATTGTCTATCCTTTGCTAAGTGAGTGGGAAGTGCAGTATGAAGAACCTGGTTGGAAGTCAAGAGTCCTTGAATTGATATCAGGTTTTTTAAACATTCTAGAAAATAGGAAAGTGACCTGATTTCTAAGTGTTCTAGGCAGTATCGGTGGCTTATGTGTTTCTGCTTTGTATCAGTGGAAGGCAATTACTCTGTAGGAATTCCTTATTCTTATAGAATCACGGATATTGCCAATAATACAAAAGATAAACAAATATGGTTAATGAAGCGTATTCGAGAGTTACTGGAAGTACAAAGTCAAAAATGAAACAGTCCCTGTCTCACAGAACTTAACATCTTTCTGAGATTTGCCCTATATTTTAAATCAGTGGTCATAGGGGAGATACTCTTAGACCTGGAAAGAAACTTAAAGATAATGATCAATTAATACTCTAAATTAACAGGTAAAAGAAAAAAAAAACAAAACAAAACTAAAGTTCATTAAAATAAAATGACCTATTGCAAGTTCATAGTGCCTCTATAAGTCATACATAGACTCCCCACAAAACCAGGACTAAATTCAGGTCTCTTTAAACCTCATTAATTGATTCTATTCTATAGAGTGCTATGAAATCTCTTAAGTAGAAAACTTTGGGATTGTAAAAACAAACAAAAAAAAAAGAAGTTAAAGTTTGTTCATGATTTTTTTTCTATTTCTGAAAATAAACTTTATATTTTGTGTATTATTAAAATCATCTCTGAAATCTCTCCTCCAGCTTCTCCCAGGGAGTTAGATCATATAATAAATAAGACAAAAAATAGTAAAATATCAATTAAAACATCAATATGTTAAAGAAACACTGAAAATACTTGTAGGTTACCCAGTCATGGCCTTCCCAGTGCTATAGAGGGATAGGGTAGAGGTATCTTCTCAGCTCCCTGTTTTCAAGCCATGTTTATTTTTGCAATTTTGCAACACTCACTTTTGATACTTTTAGTTGTTCTTGCCAACTACATTGGTGTAGTCATTTTATAAACTGTTTTCATGGCTCTACTAACTTTACTTTTTTTCACTATATATAGATTTGTCTATGCTTCTCTTTATTCATCATATTTTACATTTCTTACAGTATAGTAAGATTCTATGCCTCTAATAAATCAAAATGTGTTTAGCTTACTGCAATGTGTATCTACTTCATTTCAAATTCTTTATTCTGCAATAAATTGTGATGAAATATTTTGGCATATATTATAATTTGCTTGTTATTAATGGCTTCCTTGGGATGTATACCTGGTAATTGAGTCTCTGGATCAAAATGTATTGATGTTTAATGGTTTTATTTTTTAAATACCAAATTGCTTTCCAAACTGGTTTAACTAATTCATAACTGCACTCTCAGTTTGCAAATTAGTGAATCTGTTTTCCCACAATCTTACCAAAATTTAACGTTCTCACCTATTATCATATTTGCCAATTTTCTAGGTATTAGGTAAACCTTAGGGTTGATTTGATTTTCATTTATTTTTAGTAGTAATGATATGGGGCATTCTTGCATGAGTTTTTTAATAGTTTTCAATTCTTCCTTTATGAACTGTTTGTTAATATTCTTTGACCATTTATTTACTAGAGAATGGATTTTGGTTACATATCTTGCTTTAGTAGATAGATTTCCAAATATTTTATGAATTTTATAGTTATTTAGAAAGTGATTTTCATTTCTGTTATTGCATCTTGGATTTAATTATTACTGTATATAAATACTGTTGATTTTAAGGGATTCTTTTCTAGCTTTTAGCTTCCTTAAAACTATTATCTAGATTAGTTGATTACCTAAGATATTCTACATAAACCAGCAGGCCAATGGTAAAAATGTTATCTCCTCACATCTTTACAATTTTTTTTCTTGCCTCATTTTTATTTCTAACATTTTCAGAACTATTTTAAATAATTATATGAAGAGTGGGCATCATTACTTTAATGCTATAATTATTCGTAAAGTCTCTAATGTATTCATTATGCATACAATACTTAATTTTATCTTTGAGGCTTTTCATGGTATATCTTTTAAAATGTCCCTTTATGCCTATATTTTGTATATTCTTTTAAAAATCATAAATGAATGTTTTACTTTGTTGAAGGCTTTTTTCTGCATCGATTAAGAAAATAATTTGATCTTACATTTTTTTGCAAATCAGTTCTCCATGGAACACAATAATAGTCTAACAAAGCATTGATTGAATTGTATCATTTTAAAAAGTTGTTCAAATTTGGTCATAAGGAGTGATACTAGAAGCAAATTAGGGGAGCATTGAATAGTTTACATGTCATATTAATGATAATGAAAGAATTTATGACCAAACAAGGGGCAGAGAACATTACATGATGCAAAATAGTTAATTTTGATTACATTAAATTAAAAAGGTTTTGAAGAAACAAAATCATTGCAACCCAGATTACAAGGAAAACAGAAAACTGGAGAAATCTTTGCAAAGTGTCACTGATAAATGTCTTATTACCAGATATAGAGAGAATTGTGTCATTTTAAAGAACACAACTCATTCTTCAATGGATAAATGATTGAACGGTGTAAATAGGCAATTTTCAGATAAAAAAAACTATCTATAGTCATATAAAAATTCCAAATCACTACTGATTAGAGAAATGCAAATTAAAACAACTCTGAGGTACCACCTAACATTCATCAGATTGGCTAATATTACAGAGAAGGAAAATGATGAATGTTGGAGGGGATATAGGAAAACTGGGAAATTAATAGACTGATGTTGGAGTTGTCAACTGATCCAACCATTCTGGAGAACAATTTGGAACCATGTCTAAAGGGATATAAAACTTTCCATAGTCTTTGATCTACCAACACCACTACTTGGTCTGTAGAACAATAACATTAAAAAAGTTAAAATGGACCAATTTGTACAAAATATTTATAGTAGGTACTTATGTATGTAATGCAGAGATGCATTCAAGGCTTTTACACTTGCAAAACCTAACTGTAGAACTTCTGGCAGTTGGCCAGCCTTAGAACTCTGACAAAGTTCAGTTGGTCCCAGAAGCTTGTGAAGAGTGGAGGGGTGACTGGGCTCTGCCTTCGAGCTGAAACCTTGCCTCGAATCTGTGCTTTTGTCTTTGGATTTTTGGAGCTTAGCTAACTTCTCTGGACCTTCCCTATTCCATTCCCCTATTACCTTCCCAATTTTCCTGTGGGCTTTGAGAGAAGGGTGGATTTTGGGGTTGTAGCAATTAGACTTTGAGGATTTAGTTCCCCATAGATAAGTAGGGCTTACCCTTGAAACAAACTATCCCTTGATTTATTGTTTTAGTACTCCCTAACCTCAAGGGCAGCCAAACTTCTCCCTAACCTCAAGGGCAGTAGGCTCTCTCTCAGTCCAAGCCATTCCTGTGACCCTCCCCCACCTGGAGCTTGTCCCTAGAGGCTGTTAGGGAAACCTTGTACCCCTCTTTCCTTGATAATCAACCCTGAAACTTTAATAAACCTCATTGTTACCTATTCAAATTCTTTACTAAATCATTGGCTCAAAGATAAGTGAAGGTTGAAAGAGGGAAGGAACTATTCTCTTGAATTTCCTGAGGGAAACTGGGAGGAAGTAGTTGTCTCTATACTTCCTTCTGGAAAACCTTCAGTTTCACTGACAGGGAGGAGCCTCAGGACTCCTTGTTTGTGGACTTGAGAAACTGACTAGAAAGCCCTCTAGTCAGATTCAAACCACTTCTGCCTGCCCTAACCTTTGTGTTTGTAGAAATACCATTTTCTCTGGAAGAGTCCAGCCATCCTTCCCCAGCAACCTCTGTCTCTCCTCTGAGGGTTTCCCTGTTACAGCTACCTCCCCTAATTACCTCATCATCGCCCTTACTGTTCATTTTACTACCTTGCCTTCTATTTCCCTAAACTCAGCCATTCCCTTACATCTCTCCTTACCACCTCAATCCACTATTGCACCCTCCTTTCCCACCAAAGGACCAAAACCCCTATTTGCCTTTTCTTATTATCCTTTATTACACGTAGTGGCAAAAAATTAGAAATTGAGGGAATGGCCATCAATTGGTGAATGTCTGGAAAATATGTAGAATATGACTGTAAGGGAATATTATTGTACTATGAGAAATGATGAGAAGAATGATTTGAGGAAAAGCTTGGAAAAACTTATGTGAACTGATGCAAAGTGAAGTGAACAGAACAAGGAGAGCATTATACATAGTAGAAACAAAAATGCATGAGGATCAACTGTTATTAAATTAGCTTTTATCAGCAATACAATGATTTAAAACAATTCCCAAGGAAAAACAATTTCCTGAGGCAGTTTCTCTGGTAAAGGTACATTACTTAACAAGAATAGGGAAATGACTCACATCTTAAGTCTTAATCAAGGGCAACTATATTGCTCAAACAATTAATCTTAGGAATAGATGATGAAATGCAAGCATTGGACATAAGCTCACAGAAAGGTCATCTTTCACTGTAGCCAGAGGAAAGGTCAATTATCAGTTATGACACAGAGATTGTTGGTTTTCCTAGACATCTTTAAACAAATATAAGTTGCTTCTCTATGGAAAAATGGAACCTTACTTGAAGGAAGGAAGGAAGGAAGGAAGGAAGGAAGGAAGGAAGGAAGGAAGGAAGGAAGGAAGGAAGGAAGGAAGGAAGGAGGAAAGGGAAGGAAGAAGTGATAGAGGGATGGGAAAGGAATGGAACGGAAGGGATGGGAAAGGAAAGAAGAGAGGGGAAAAAGAAGAAATTCTGATACCTTTGAAAGTCAGTGTTTATGTAACTTAAAAAACCAGTGTCAGTATATTCAAGAATTAATGCATTAACGTCTAAAAATATAGAAAATAGGAAAAAATGAATCCCATTTCTATGAAGTGCTTTAATACCTTTAGAGAGCATTATTGATTTTTAGGTACATGTATTACATGTGGGTAGGAAAGCAGCAGTAGCTAAAGCAATACATCAAGATTTAATCATACCTTCCAGCTGGGCTGTATGCTCTGGTATTAAAATGTCATATTTTTTCTGGACTTTATATATGGTACATCATTCTGAGTTTATTAGTCTTACCTCAGCATAGCCAAAAGGAAGATTCTGACCCAATACATAGATGATGGCCTTTGTTTAAGTTCTGGCATGGTTACGCTATGTCTACACGGCCTAAGCAAAGTGGATACTTTGATGAATTCATGATCTGAATGGTATCATTGTGACTTATTCAGGGTAAGGGACTTCCAAAAGGTTAATGGAATGTCAGATATACAGAACATGTAATTTTGGAAACTTTTCCTCAAAAATCACCTTTTAAAAAAACCTTAACTTCTACCTTAGAATCAATATTGTGTACTGGTTCCAAGACAGAAGACTAGTAAAGGTAAGAAAATCGGGGTTAAGTGATTTGCCCAGGGTTACACAGCTAGGAAATGTCTGAGGTAAAATTTGAACCCAGGACTTCCTATATCTACACCTGACTCTTAAACCACTGAACCACCAAGTGCTCCTTGAAATCACCTTTTGAGATTGCTAATAGAATTATTATTTGTTTTTCAGTCACTTCAGTTTTATTTGACTCTGTGATTCCATTCGTAATTTTCTGGTAAAGATATTGGATTGGCTTACCATTTCCTTTTGCAGTTCATTTTACATATCAAGAAACATAACAAACAGGGTTATGTGACTTTCTCAGGTTCACACAGCTAGTAAGTGTCTGAGGTCAGATTTGAACTCAGGAAGATGAGTTCTCCTGATTCCAGGCCTGTTGCTCTATCCACTATGCAACCTAGCTATACCACAACTAAAGATTTTAATATTTTATGTTCTTTAACTCTATCTATATTAGGAAAGGCATGACTTACTTATTAGTTTTGTGTCATAATTATTCAAATATTATTATTCCCACTGTATATATGAGAAAACAGGGTCTCAGTGATAAAGTGAATGAACATTCATTGGCACAGCGCTGTATCAGAAACTTTTTGTGCCTCCAACAATGAATGCTTTTTCAGTTTTCGCTACATTATTCTACTGATTTAAATGCCTTGTTTTGTACCTAATTGTTCTTTTGGGCCATTTGAAGAAATTCACATTACTACAAGCAAGTACATCAGATTCACAGTTCAGAACCAATGCTCCAAAGCCAGGTCCAACCCTTGATTCCTGGCTATTGACTACACTAAGTTGAGGGAATTAAGAGGTTTTAAGCAATGCATTTCTTTTCTGCTTTCTAGTCTCATAGTTCTGAATAACTGGTTTGGATTCCTTTCTAAAATTTTTCATTTTCTAAAAATGGTGGTAATAATTTGCATGGAAATCTAGCATGACTAACATATGGTCAGCATGGTGGAGTTGTGAAGTGATCCAACCATTCTGGAAAGCAATTTGGAATTATGCCTAAAGGGCTTTAAAAGAATGCATGCCCTTTGATACAGCCATACCACTACTGGTTTTGTACCCCAAAGAGAAAATAAAAAAGGGTCATAGAAAAATATTCTTAGCCACATTCTTTGTGGTGTCAAAAATCAGAAAAATGAGAGGGTGTCCCTCAACTAAGAAAAGGCTCAACAAATTGTTGTATATGATGGTGATGGAATACTTTTGTGTCATAAAAATGATGAACTGCTTGATTTCTATAAGAACTGGAAAGGCCTCCATGAGCTGAGGCAAAGTGAAATGAGCAAAACCAAGAGAACATTGTACACAGAAAGTGAAACACTGTGGAACAATCCAATGTAATGGACTTTGGTACTAGTAGCAATACAATGATCCAGGACAATCCAGAGGGACTTATGAAAAAAAAATGCTATCCACATAGAGGGAAAGAACTGTGGGAATAAAAACACACAAGGAAAACATATGACTTATCACTTATTTATATGGGTATATGATTTGGGGTTTGGATTTTAAAAGATTACTCTATTATGAAAATGAATAATTTGGAAATAGATACTTGTATAACCCAGTGGAATTGCTTTTCAGCTCTGAGAGGGGAGAGGGAAGAGAGGGGAGAAAGAAAATTAATCATGTAAATGTGGAAAAATATTTAAAAATTAAATATGGAGCCAAACATATGGTCAGCATCCTCATAATCATATCTTCTTTGGCATAACAATTCATATGATTCCTAATTTCTATTATGTTAACCTACATTTAGTAGAATCTTTGATCTTGTTTACAATGCATTTCCTTTAGTGATCCCATACATTCATTTAATAATCCTTTAATAATAATAATAATAATCCTTTAATAATCCTGAAGATCTACCACATTTAAGGGATTCTGTTAAATGACTAAAATACATGACAATATGATTATTCATTATTCATATTGTATTATTCATATTGACAGATTCCTGCTCTTGTAATAAAAAAACCATAAATTTAAATCTTTCTTCTGATTCTTATTAGAAATTTCACTCAGAACAGGTCATCTAACCTCTTGGTGACTCAGGTAACTTTAGAAGACTAATCTATTAAGTTCCAGAGAGGTTTCCATCTTTTTCAATGGAGAGACTTTCTCTACCATGAAACCACAGACCATAGATATTTTAGCATATCAAAGTATTTTACAGTAAGGATATTTTATAGTATATCATCAAGCATTAGAATCATATCAAAAGTAATATCCACATTTATTTCAAGTTTCTTAGCAATTTATAGGATGCTATGCTATTGTAAGACTACCCAGAAAAGAAGTTGTTTCCTGTAGTGATGATAACTTCCTAACCCTCAGTAATTCCTAGAAGGGTCCTATGATATGACTGGCAAGGAAAATTGACCCTTAAACTCAGTTTCTGTACATAGTTCCATAACTATGATTTAACATCATGTCTGCTTTATTCTAAGAGATTTTAAATTCTCTCTAGCATGAATTTGAATCCAAGATTTGGTATTTCCCTTGAAATAACTGTGCTTACTCAAATTATATTTTCCTGATGACACTAAAAGTCAATATTTATAATAGCCACAGAATATTGTAATTTAAGTTCTACATAGTAGACAAATGCAGAACTCTGCATACAAAGGATTTATTAGGTCTCAGCACTAGGGTTTAAAGTCACAAGGATAGTCCTAGGGCAATGGAATTTCAGGGATGGCAAAGGCAGACCACAAAATAGTAGTTGAAAAAATTTTAAAGCAATGCTTTTATATTTGCCCTTTTTCAAGTATGCTATTTCTTTGTCACAGTTTAGTTTTAGTCTTCATGTTGTTTTTTTTTAGTTAAAGCAGATTTGAAATTTATGGCTTTGTAATAGAAAAATGATATGCATCTTCAGTTCTGTTCATTTTAGATAAATAACTCAGTCCTGAAATTCTATTTAAATCCTACACCACTTTAAGACATTACACAAATGCCCATCAGACTAAGTCAACAACATTGAGGTTTTTCCCTCAAGAAGGAAACCTAGAGATAGGAGGAGGATGTTATCATTTTTATATTAAAATGGCATAGTACTAGTTTGGAAATTGTATATGACAAACACCTTCAACTTGCTCCTTATGTGACTACCAGTGTGAATTTCAAAGATGTTTGGCTAAGGTCAAGGTTACATTCTATGATGAGGCAATGTTATTTTCCATAGTAGAGGAAAGCCATTGGTCCCAGAAGAACATATACTGACTGATATGTTATCATAAAAGCTTTTAGTATTATATGTTCTTTCAATCTGGCTATATTTGAAAATGCCTGATTAACCCATTAATTTTATGTCTCTTATAATTTATTCATTTTTGGCAGTGAGAGAATATGAATATTTTACAATGAAATGGAAAATAGGACAAAGTTTATACAGACATATTCTGAACAAAAAGAATGTGTTGACTGTTACTGGAAAAAAAATTACCTATGTGTTTCTATGATTACTTGAAATATTCATTTCTTTCCCTATTGCTTTAGATCATCCCCTCACTACAATAAAGAACACATCATTTTTATTCATCTTCTGCATCTAAAAAATTATTTTGTAAATATTTATTAAAAACAATTTTCTCAATCTAACAGTCAGACTCCTCTCTGCTGCTGACAGTGCTCCCTGAGTCTTCACAGATGGTTCTTAGTGAAGCTCTGGAAGGCTGCTAAAAATCAAGGTGAGTTAAAAAAAGTGGTCAGTCCTCAAAAGGCAATAGAAGACAGTGAGGATGGGGACATGTCAGAAGATAAAAAGGAAATAAGTGGAGAAGTAGTTGAAGTCCTCAGAAGAAGGACAAGAAGGCTTTGGTTACAACAACAAAAACAAGACTGTGACTACCCCAGCCAGAAAAGCTGTCTTTGCTACTACATCTGCCAAGAAAGCAGTTGTGACTCCTGATAGGAAGGGCATTGTGACCTTAGAAAGTGACCACCTCCACCAAAGCTGTCATCACATCAGGTAAGAAAGGAGGTAAGGCAATAACCACCTCAGCTAAAGCAGAAGCAACCCCAGTCAAAGGGACAAAAAATGGAAAGAAAGCCAAGAAAGAGGACAGAGAATGTGAAATTGAAGAGGATGAAGAATTTGAGCCATCTAAAGTCACCAAAGTGAGAGCAGTTCCAGCTAAACAAGACTCTGAGGAAAAGGAGGACACTGATAAAGAGGAAGAAGATGAGAATGACTCTGAAGAAGAAATGGATACTTACCAAAGGGAAGGTTGTTTCTGTGAAAGCTGCCCATGCAAAAACCCAGGAATTGAAGGAAAAGAAAGAAGATGCAGATGAAGAGAAAGAGAAAATTCCCATCAAAGAAGCACCAGGAAAGACAAAAAAGAAAATGAGCAAACAGAAAGATCTCAAAAGAAAAAAAAAGAAAAAACCTAAATTGGAAGATGAAAAATTTACAGATTTCAATTTCTTTGCTGTAATCTGAACTTTAACCAAATTGCTTCTGAGCTAAAAACTGCCATAGCAGACTTCTTTGCAAAAAAGGACCTTACAGTTGTGGATGTCTCCATTGGTGCCTCAAGAAAGTTTGGCTACATGGAATTTCAATTTGTTGAAGGCATGGATGAATTTGATGAAGACCCAGGAACTCAGTGTTTCCAAAAGGCTTGACTCTTAAATGAATCTAGAAAAAACAAAAGAGAACAAGAAAGATAGAGATACAAAGATGCAACTTATCAAAATTCTATCATATAAAGTAATTCAGGGGGAACTCAAGGAAGTGTTTGAAGATGTTACTGAGATCTCATTTGTCTGCATCAAGATTGAATACCCAAAGGAACTGCCTACATTGAATTCGAGAAAGAAATAAATGTGGACAACAACTTGGAAAAGAAACAAGGGACTGAGAGGGATGATCTGGCACTCATTCTGGATTACACAGGGGAGAAAAGTCAAGGACAAGAGAATTCACAAGATGGGAAGAAGTAATAAGGTTGCAAGACAGTGGTGCTGAACAACCTTAACCACATCATCCCGGAGGAGAGTCTGCATAAAAATGTTTAAGAAAGCTGCTTGCTTCAGAACATCCAAGGCCAACTCAAATACTATGCACTCATCAGATTTGCCTCCATGGAGGATGCTGAAGAAGCTTTGAATTCTTGTAAGAGCACAGAAATTGAAGGTTGAAACATTCAGCTGGGTCTTGAGAGAGAAGACAGCAAATGAAGCCCCAAGGAACCAGTGTTATAAAATTATGCTGAAGACATGACAGAAGAAACATTGATAGATTCTTTTCATGGCTTACTAGGGGGCCAAAATAGTCACAGTGGTACAAGATCATCAAAGGGTTTGGTTTTGTCAACTCGTAAAATGATACCAAAGCTGCAAAAGATGGCAATGATGATGGGGAGATTGATGGAAACAAAGTCAATCTGGACCAGACCAGTGGTTTTGGAGGTTGAAGAAGTGGCAAAGGAGACTCAGGGGGCTCATAGGGCAGAAGTTGAGAAGGAATGTTTGGAGATTGGGGTGGTTTTCAATGAGGTTGAGAGGGAGGAAACATTAAGTTAAAAGGAAAGAAGATGAAGTTTGAATAATTCCTCCCTATTCTCTTTTCCCTTACCACTTGAATGGAGTCTAGGGGTCTTATGCTGTTGTCTAATCATTGACCGATCCTTTGAAGGACATTCCAAGACAAACATGCAATCCATAGGAGGTCCTCTTGTAAAAACTTGGATAACATTTCAAGGGAGATAGCATGTTGGTTTTGATGGGATGGACATTCCACGTACATTTTTTGCAGAGATAGGTGTTAGATGTGGGAGTTAACTATTTTGCCTATGATTTATTTGTCTTGAGTTTATAATGTTATATACCATATATAAAAACATTATTTCATAGAATAATAATTTTGGCCCTTCTCATTTCCTATTTTTTTCAGAGCTAATCTTTTGCTACTGTAGGAACAATTATGTATCCCAAAGATCATTAAATTTTTAACTTAAGTCATCTATTGGTCAATCATTTATCAAACCACTACCTATGTTATTGTTAATATTATTATTATTATTATATTTTAAGATTCTTTTCTTCATCTACTATTTTAGCCATCTTTTATCCCTGGTGAATTTTAAAATTTTAATTATAATAGTATGCAATGAAGGTTCAATGAAGCTTAGTGGTTAGAATGTTAGGCTTGGAATCAAGAAGAATTAAGGTCCAATTCTTCTGATGCTTTCAAGAAGAATGATGCTAAGCAAATAATTTAATCATCATATGCTTTAGAAAACTCCTTGGAACCCACCTTCGAAGATATAAAAAGATGGTAAACTTTGATTTTTTATTGCTGGAAGGAATCACTTTGTTCAAATCACTTTACAGAATTAACTCTTTATCAGTTCATTCCTCGTTATTATTCCTTCTTTAAGTCTTATGAGCACCAATACATCATCTAGGCCAGTGACTGTGAATCTATGGCACAGTTGCCACAGGTGGCACACAGGCTCTCTATGAACAAATGGCTGTCCCCCCATTCCACCCCATCCCAGTCAGAATTTGTTACTAGAAAGGCAGAGGGCCCTGGGAGGAACTGTTCCCTTTCCCCTCTCCAAAAATGCCTGATGACATTTTTTTTTTCATCTCACTCACCCCTCTACCCAGAAGTCCAATCGGAGCAGATAGAAAGTAAGGTGAGCAGTTCACATACAGCAAATCTGGAGTGGAGTGGAGTGCTCAGGCCATCCCCCTTCCCTTCTCTACACTCTCTTAGGACATTCCTCATTTCACCCACCAGCAGCCCAATGGAAGCATATTCTCCTTCCCTCATGTGGGATGGGGGAAGGGTTGGGGCACACCAGGAACTCCATCTTTAAAAGGTTTGCTATCACTGATCTAGGCAGTGGGTCCATATGCACTTATCAAGTACCTACTACTCTATGATAGGCATTGTACTAGATTCTGCAGATACAAAGAAATGCAAATAAGTCCTGCTTTTAAGGATTTCATAGCCTAATGGGGTAGATAACATACAAGCAACTATGTACAAACAATCTCTCTCTTCATATATATAGATAAATATCCATATATCCAAAATATATACATTATATGTACACTAGAGGTAATCAAAAGAAGTAAACCATTAGAATTTTTGAGGATCAGGAAAGCCTTCTAGGAAAAGGTAGTATTGCTAACTAAGACCTGAATAAAGCTAGGGAAGGCAAGAGGTAGAGATGAGGAGGGAGAGCATTCCAAGCATATGGTACAAGTGAAAATAACTAAAGTCTAGAATTGGAGCATATTTTTTGAGGATCACCAAGGAGGCCTCTACCATTGTATTGTAGTGGGGAGCTGGGAGTGGGGCAGACAGTTTAGGAAGGGCTTTGAATGCCAAAGAAGAAAGGTTTGTGATAGGGAGACCAATCAGCAACCTTTTCAGTTATCTAGGCATGAGGTAACAAGGGCTTATATCAGGGTTGGGGCAATGTCAAAGGACAAAAGAAGGCTTACTAGAGATGATATAAAGTTAAAAATCAACAGTTATTGGCAATAGATTAGGTATAGGTAATGAGAAAAAGTGTAAAATTAAGGAGTTCAATATGATTCCCAGATTGGGTTCCTGAATGACCAGGAGGATAGAGGAATTTCAAGTCATCTCCACAAATGATTTTCCTAAAGCACAAATCTGATCATGTTACCCCTGAAATAGGAAAATACACCCCTTACTTAGTAACTTCACTACTGCTAGTGCCTTCCCTAGAGTTTACCTCCCATGTATTCCGTATACATCTTGTATGCTATTTGCTTAGTATCTCCCCCAGGAAAATGAGAGCTCCTGGAGGACAAGGAACATCTTTTTGTTTTCCTTTGTTTTCCTAGTGCTTGGTACAGTGCTTGGTAGTGTTGTAGGCAAATTAGGAAAGTAATTGAAGGTGACAGGCAGAAAGCAGAGTAAAAAATTCCAGAACGTTGGATGAATGACTTGCTGAGAGTCAGTTATTCCCTGGACTTTTTCCTGGATGGTAGTATCTGGTTTTTCTCTCCATAGTGTGTCCTTGTGAATTACCAACCATCAAGATTTCACTGGCTGGAATGAGGTTGATTTTTAGGTCTGACACTGGTGGGCAGTTGTGTCAAGAGCCTTACTCGCTCTCCAATTTGGATGTATTTGCTGTTAGCTGCTGGATTCCTGGAGTACCCTTTTGAGGACAACAGACATGAAATCCCTAATCTGCTCAGTTGGACCTGTTTAACCTTCCAAATTTCCTTTACTCTAAATATCATCATAGAGAAACTCTGGATAGGATTTGAGTTAAATAGCTGGGTGATTTATTGAGATCAGTTTAGAGGATCTGTTGAACCTTGGTGGGAGGGAATACAGACTTGTTTCTAAATTAGTTAATCCCAATCCCTTCTTTACCTATCCCTGTAATTAAATATACCTTGTTGCTGTCATCTAACAGCCTCTCCCTGAAAATCCTTTCCCACATCAAGTTATTGGCCAAAGAGTATCTAAGAACCTGGAGGATTCAGTTATCAGTCACCAAGCTATATAACATTGATTAATAACAAATTAATAACCCTATCTATATTTTATGCCACCCACCTAATATTTATTTTTTCAGTAGGTAGTAGAAAATTTAAAAATATTATTTTTGATGATTGACTCACCAAAAATATTACTAATACAAATGTATTAAAAAAGAGGATGAAAGAAATGATAAGTAATATCCTATCCCCACATTACGTTGATTCCTTCTGCCGTTTCTCATTATTTTGTCAGCTGTCGTTGCATAAAGTTTGGAGATTGTGGTTATTTCTTTAAAATGATTTTATTATAATATTTATGGATTAATGTTGCTCTGTCTTCATAGAAAATATTATAAGAAATACCAATATTTCTTAATGTCATGTCTTCATTAAAGGAATTGGAATAATACAAGTTCTACTCAGGAGAAAATTCCATTTATCTAATTTATTAAATAAAGTTTTCAAATATTGGTTGGTTGGTGTCTTAGAGCTTTTCTGCCAGTTGCAACCCTTTTTTACTTGGACATAGATACCATTTTTTTCTATTCCTATTTACCAATTGGTTTTAAATTGACATCCATAATAATACTGCTTTATTTTTCAAATACAAACAATATTCATCTGATTAGTTTTTAAATTTTATTTGGTTTTTGAGAAAACAACTACCTCCTGATTTCTGAAAACCTTGTTTACTAATGATTCCAGTAGTGATTTTTAAAGGAAAATAAAACAAAACAACATATCATTCATTGAACATGTCTAATTATTTAATTTTGGCTTTAATTAAAATATCAATATGGAAAAATAAGCCAAAGAAGAGTCAGGGGCAAATGGAACCCTCCCTTCATAATCATTCATTTCACTCAGGCAATGTCCCAGGAGTTTATTTTTAATGTTCATTATAGGGAAACAAGAACCAACAACTTCCCCATTTCTAAAATTTAGTTTATGTTCCAAATTTGAACAATTCAGGAAGCAGAAAGACAAATATATATTATGTGTAATTAAATTTAGTAACTAAAATTTTTCAATGTTTATCTGTCCTTTGAGAAGACACATAAAATGATGCCAGTCCAATTAGATTAGATCAAATTGTTCCTGTTTCAGAGGAAAAAGAATTAGTAGGCAGCAAAAAGGAGGTCACAAACTGCCAAGATTAGAAATATTTATTATTTATGATTCTTCAGGTATATATATGTGTATATATATATATACATATATATGTGTGTATANCATTCATTTCACTCAGGCAATGTCCCAGGAGTTTATTTTTAATGTTCATTATAGGGAAACAAGAACCAACAACTTCCCCATTTCTAAAATTTAGTTTATGTTCCAAATTTGAACAATTCAGGAAGCAGAAAGACAAATATATATTATGTGTAATTAAATTTAGTAACTAAAATTTTTCAATGTTTATCTGTCCTTTGAGAAGACACATAAAATGATGCCAGTCCAATTAGATTAGATCAAATTGTTCCTGTTTCAGAGGAAAAAGAATTAGTAGGCAGCAAAAAGGAGGTCACAAACTGCCAAGATTAGAAATATTTATTATTTATGATTCTTCAGGTATATGTATATATATATGTATATATATATATATATATATATATATATATATATCAGCAAATGAAAATAAATGGGATCTGGAACCATAATATTAATGTGGAGAATTAATTATATTAAAAACTGAAAAAACAACAGAGAGAAAATGAGGAGGGAAAGGGAGAAATTACCTAACCAGATTCTACTCTGTATTCTGGCTCCTAAATTTATTATTAAATAGAAATTTAACTTTCCATTGTTATCAAAGCTATTTTAATTGTCAAATCAAATGGCCTTGAATTGATCCTTTTATTTCTTGACCTCTTTGTACTATTTCACCAATTAACCATCATTTTTACTTGGATATTTTTCCCTGCATTTCCTTTACACTGTTCTTTCTTCATTCCTCTTCCTTTATGATTTATTCTTAATTTCCTTTGCTGAGTCATTATCTACATAAAACTCTCAAACAGCAGATTCACCTCAAAGGTTTTCTCATAATTCTTATTTTCTTTTCTCTTTATATTATCTCACTTGGTGATCTCTTGTCATATCTTATATAATTAACTATCACCTCTAAACTGAGGACTTTCAAATTCATCTCTCCAGCCTCAGTTGATCTCCTCAGAAGTAATCCCACCTTATCCACTGTCTATTGGACCCAGTTGCCTACATAGGCTTTTCAAGCTTAACATATCCAATGTAGATAGCATGCTTAAGTCAATATCTTTCCCTCAAAACTACTCTTCTGAACTTCACTTTTTCTTTTGATACACTATTTTTCCAGTCACTCAAGTTCACAATCTGAGTGCTTTGCTTGAGTCTTCTTTCTCATACCATACATATCTAATTGAGAAGGAAATCTTGTTAATCTTGTTGCTTCAATTTAAACTACAATGTAATTTGCATATATCTTCAGTAAATTTATATTAATACTACCCTAGGTCATAGCCTTATTACCCTTCAGCTAAACAATTGAAATGAGACAATATATATATATGTATATTGTCTCATTTCTGAAGCAGTTACTTGGCAGAGACTGCAGAGTCCATAGTCAATAAAACCAAAGTTGTTCAAATCTAACCTCAGCTATGTTCTACCTTTATAAACTTGGATAAGTTGTTTAATCTTGTCTGATTCAGTTTTCTTCACTCTAAAATGAAAATAATGATAACATCTTCTTTCCCTCCCTAGTTGTGAGGATCAAATGAAATATTTGTAAAGCACTTAGCACAGTGTCTGGGATGTAGTTAATGCTTAATAAATGTTTTCTTTTCATTTCCAATTATTAGTGAGTCTTTCCCTATTCTAATTTTATTATTCTAATTTTAATATTATTCTAATTTTTTAAGTTGTATGCCTAGTTCATTAATCTCTGCCCTCCCTAATTTGTTAATATATGCACTCAAGGATATAAATTTCCCCCTGACTACTGCCTTGGCTGCATCCCACAGAGTTTGGTAGCATGTCATACATATTGAGCAATGTTATTTCCTCATTGTCTATACTGCCTTTAATCAGGATGTAATGACCTTCCCTGTCTTTTTTAATTATATGTATTTTTTCTTTGCCTTTGTTAGTTATCAAATTGCAACTACTGCCTTCTTTTCCTCAGTTGGAACCCAATAGATTTTGCTCCATCCGTTCACCTTCACCCTGTGTGTGTCTAGCTGCCTTATGTGTTTATTGTAGACAACATATGGTAGGATTTTGGTTTCTAATCCACTCTGCTATTTGCTTCCTTTTAATGGGTGAGTTCATCCCATTCACATTCAGAGTTTTAATGATCATTTGTGTATTTGCCAACATTTTGGTCTCCTCTCCAAGTTCTACCTCTTCTGCTTACACTATTTCCTTTTAAACCAGTGGATTGCTTTATGCCAGTAACCCTTTTCCCCTCCCTTGATTTACTACCTTTTCTACCCCCTCCCTTATTATTCCCCTCTATTTATTTTAAGGACTAATTAATTCCCTGCCCTTTCTTCTCCTCTCCCTTTTATGACCTCCCCACTCCCTTGCTCCCCTTGGTTTTTCCCTTCTGACTTTCTCAATAGAGTTGGATAGAGTTTTATATCCCAATGGATAAAGCTATTCTTCCTTCTCAGGGTTAATTACACTGAGAGTAAGGTTTAACTCTTACCTCTCAATGCTCTCTTCCTCTTCTTCTTATAATAGTATTCATTCCTTCCCCTTCCAATGTCCTCATTGTGTGTAATAGAATATCCTATTTTTCTTATTCATTCAAGTTTCTCTTGGTGTCCTCTACAATTCACCTCCCTCTTTGTCACCCCCATATCACCTTAGATCATTTAGTATTCCAAAATCTCCCCATGAATAATTCTTCTAATTACTCTAAGAATGAATAGATTTCCTTACAGAGAATTATACATAACATTTATCCACGTAGGAATACCAATAAGTAGATCATATTGAAGCCCTTAAAGAGGCAATTTTTAAAAAAATACAAGTTTTCTTTCTTTCCCCTCTGTTTCTTATTTACCTTTTCATGTTTCTCTTGATTTTTGTGGTTGGATATCAAACTTTCCATTTAGTCCTGGTCTTTTCTGTGCAAATACCTGGAAATCTTCTATCTTGTTGGATGCCCAAATGTTCCCTTGGAAGTATATGGTTAGTTTTGATGGGTAGGTGTTCCTTGGTTGTAGACCCAGTTCTCTTACCTTTCTGAATATCATATTCCAAGCTTTGCTGTCTTTTAGTGTTGAGGCTGCCAGATCCATTGTGATCCTGATTGGTGCTACTTGATATCAGAATTGTCACTTTCTGGCTTCTTGTAAAATTTTTTCTTTTACTTGGAAGCTCTTGAATTTGGCTATTATATTCCTGGGGGTTGTCTCTTCTGGGTCTAGTGTAGAGGGTGATCTATGGATCCTTTAAATGTCTATATTGCCCTCTTGTTGTGGAACTTCAGGGTAATTTTACTGAATAATTTCTTTTAGTATGGAGTCCAAATTTATATTAATTTCTGCTTTTTCAGGAAGACCAATTATTCTCAGATTGTCTCTTCTAGACCTGTTTTCTTGGTCTATCACTTTCTCATTGAGATATTTCATGTTTTCTTCTATTTTATCAGTCTTTTCACTTTGTTTTACTTGTTCTTGCTGTCCGGACAGATCATTAGCTTCTAATTGCTCAATTCTAGCCTTTAGAGTGTGGTTTTCAGCTATAATATTTTGGTTTTCCTTTTCAATCTGGTCATTTCTGGTTTTCAATTTGCTTATCAGTTCATTTGATTTCTGAGCCTCACTTTCCAATTGCAAAGTACTGCCTTTTATACTGTTATTTTCTTGCCAGATTTCGGTTTCCAATTTGCTTACCATTTCGTTTGATTTTGGGGCATCTTTCTACGAGTGAGAGTTTCTATTTTCTATCCTGTTTATTTCCTTTTGAGTTATTTCCCACTTCTGTCGCCAAATCTCTTCCATCTTTCTCATCATCTCAGATTTGAACTCTTCACTAGCTTGTGGCCAGTTTTCATTATTTTGGGAAGGTTTGGATATGATTACTTGTTTGTTCTCCTCTGCTGTTTGCTCTTTTGTCTGGATTTTATCTGTGTAAAAGTTGTTGAGTGTTACAGATTTCTTCTTGATGATCTTTCTCTTTTGGGGTTCTTGTCCCTGGCTTGCCATTCTTAGCCTGCTCCCTCTCAGTGTCATCCTCACACTCAGGGTCTGTCTGCGCTCTTTAGGCTCCTGATGTCTCAGGTCTCAGTTGTTCTCAGGTTAAAGCCTCCTGGTGGTCCCCTTACTTGTTCCTCTGCTTGAGGGTTCTTTAGCAGTCTCAGGGAGCTGCTTCCACACTTGTGAACCTCTTTTGCACTGGATCCCCACTCAAGGTCCTCACCTGAGCTCAAGATCCGAGTCCTTGCCTGTGCTCAGGATTTGTGTCTGTGCTTGCGACCACACCTGCACTTGTGCCTGTGCTCAGGGTCTGCATTCAACATCTGCACACGTTCTTTAGCCTCTTGGGGTCTTAAGTCTTGCTGCTCTCAGGAGCAGGCCCTGGTGACCCCAGATAGCTGCCAAGGACTTAATCTGTGCCCCAAACTTGCTGGCTTTGGCACTGTAGGTGGTGGGAGGTGGGGGAGGGGGTTTCTCAGCTCACATTTTAGTGAGAGCTGTTTCACCCCTTTATAGCATGGAAATGCCCAGATTCCACCTACCTCCAATGCTGTGCCCTGCTGTGGGGTCCCTTTATTCATCTAGATTTGTTTTTATGTCGTCCTCAGGTTTTCTGTATGTTTCGATTAGGAGAGATTAAGCAACTACTTTTTACTCTGCCTCCATCTTCCTTTTTCTATTTTAAAAAATTCTTATTATTTTATTTTATTGTTTTTCAATGTCTCATGGAGTCATTAGCTTTCACTTGCTCAATTCTAATTTTTAAAGAATTATTTTCAAGTATGAAATACTTTTTTCCATTTGGCCAATTCTGGTTTTTTAAGATATTGTTTTCTTCAGTCTTATTTCGTGTATCTTTTACTGAAATATTATTTTTTTTTAAAATTTCATTTCTTTTCATTTAGTTGCTTAATTTTTCTTCTTCCACTCAGGATTGATTTTGAAAATGATTTTAGATGTTCTAGAAATTTTTTGTGCAATTTATATTTCCCCATTTTGAAGCTTTGATTATAGAAATTTTGACTTTATTATGCTATCCTGAGTTAATATTTTGATCTTCTCTGTTATAATAGTAGAATTTTATGATCAATTTTTTCTTATCCTTCCCCACCCCCATTTCTTGATTTAGAACTTTTAAAAAATATTGGCCTCTGTTCTTGGCATGGAAGTGGGAGGAAAATGGAATGGGCTTTGTCTCAAGCTTCATGATTTCTTGCTCTGCTGTTTTCAGCACTAGTTCTGTGGATGTACAAAATTTTTGCCGCTTTCAAGGTGATGTGATATGGGGAAGGTTGTAGTCACTACCCTCTTGGTCTTTATTCCTTAAATAAGAAGAGCCTCAGATCCCTTGGGATTGTCACCAATCCTGATCCTCAGGGTCTCTTATCCCTTGGGAACAGAAATGATACTGTTCCTGAATATCCCTGATCTCTTGTGGCCAAAAGTGATACTACCCCTCAAGCCTTCTAGTCCCTCTGGACAGAAGGTACTCCTCTTGATCCTTGAGTTATGACCCAGAAGTGGGTAAAGGCAATGGAGCTTACATTTTCTAGTTTTGTATCCAGTGCTGGCACGGCAGTAGCCTATCTCTTTCTGACCAATTTCCAGCTCCCCTTCTCTTCTCTCACTTGAAAGCTTCTGATGCTGCTTCTACTTCTGTTGCTATCACTTAGTTCCTTCATTATTTCATCCACATGGGCTCTGGTTCAGACTCCACTCCCTATCTATAGCTCTCTCTCTTTTTGACCTCCTATGATTTCTTTGGAGCATAAGAATTTCTCACTCTGACTTTTTGTTAGTTCTACCACTTGAGAATTCAATTTGAGGTGCTATTTTAAAGTGGTTTGGAGGAGAATGTTGGGAAAACTCAAATGAGTTCTTCTTTACACCAATATCTTGTCTCTGCCCATGTAAGTTATTTTTGTCATATTAGATAAGTCAATAAACATCTTTGGGCTTCAATTTCTTCATCTCTAAATCAGAGTTTGAGGCCAAATGATCTCTATAGTAACCTCTAGCTATAAACCCTGCAGCTAAATTATTTTAATTCAACAGCTTAATTTTTTCTTCTATTGCATTGTCCATGAATGGACTCTTTTACAAAATATTCTCCTTTTTATTATCTCTAATTAATCTACTATATACTTAATTTGTACATAGTTGTGGGCATTTATTTCCCCTATCAGACCTTCCTGAGAGCAGGAATTTTGGGGGAAGTGGTTTTCTTTGTATCCACAGTGCTTAAAAAATTTTCTGGCACATAATTAACACTCAGTTACTGCTTAGTAGCTAACTAATGTTATGGCATTGTAACTCTTATTAAAGAAAAGACCTGTGTATTGACTTTAGGAGTATGTTAAAATATGCCTGATTAGTAGAATTATAAAGACTGTAAAGATCATCTAGCCCAAACCTCTTGTTTAGAGATAAGGAAATTAAGGCCAAGAGAAGTTTATTGATTTAAGCAAATCATTGTGTAGCAAAATGAAAATTATGTATTTGTTTTACTACAAATCCATGTGAGATTTAAAATTAGTTTGAAGGAACCAGGGATCCCACAGAAGTCGAAATGAGTAAAGAGACTTCTCCAGATATAGGTGAAAAAGAGAGAGGAGAAGTCAATGGCATCCTTTTATTTCCTTTGGCCTTTACTTATAAGATCCACTAAAATGGACTTTTTGGGTCACCCATCAATATCTGATGAAGTTTCTCTCCTCTTTCAAGAGAGAAAAGAAGTGCCTTCTCTAATATACTTACTCAATTATAATAAAAGAAAATTTTCTTTTCCTCCTCACATCTCTCATTCTACTTTGCTTGGATATACATACTCCAATATATACTATACTCCAATATATACTATACTCCAAAATATGTACTGGATATACTCCAAACTAGTTATTTGTATAGAAACTCAAACTAATAGAATCATACATATTTTCCCTTTAGATTTTTTTTGTTATAGTAACAGGCCTTGTGAATGCTTAAGACATGTCATTTGAATTGAATTACATAGAATGTAATTTAAATTCATTCAGATATTCATCACTCAGCTCCTCAATCTGGACCAATGACGTTACAGTTCTTTGTTCATTTTACCTGAGTCACTGAGACACTGAGTGCTTCTTAGAAATAGAAAATGTATATTTTCAGTCACTGAAATTATGTATGCATAGCATAACACTGGACTAATATATTTTTTCAATGTTCATTTCATGTTCAGAATTTTTACCCACTAAAATAAAAGCATATTCCTATATATTTAGATTAGCATATTTATCAGGAAATTTTCTCTGCAGAATAATTAGCACATCCTGTGTGCCAAACCATACTTCTAGAAGTGTTTTCTTGAGATGCATGAACCCCATAGTTTACTCTTTGGCCAGAAAAGCTTCTTCTTTTTACTTATGGATGGGTGGACCACCATACAATAACTAAGTAAATATAGATGGTTCATTAAATTTCAAAAAATATTAATACTTTTTCCTTGTGTTGAGATTCAGTATCATTAGTATGGCAGAAATTCTGATGTGAAAAATTCTAAACTGTCAATAATTGTTTTAGGCAATTCTATGAGGTAGTTGATTTGGGAAATGCCTCATTCAGGGTTATCCAAATTAAAAATGATTCTGACTCAATGATTGGTTCTATAGTCACTATGGAACACATTGCCTCCTTCAATATTTGACCAGAAGACATAGTTTGATGTTTCTTGATGGAAAACACATATGAGAAGCTTTTGACATTGTTAAATGCAAAACAAAGATATTTAAGTTGTTAAGAAAAATATGTATATTTCAAGTCTGGCAGAAAGACAGAAAGAAAAGTTTATTTATTTGTTTGTTGGTTTTTAGTGTCAGGGCTGCAGGTTCAAATTTTCCTTTTGCTCTTTATTACTTGTGTTTTTTATTTATTTATTACTTAGGTTTTTCAAGCTATTCAGACCTAAATCTTAGGAAGCTAGCATATTTTTATTGATTTACACTGTAATCATTCTGAATTATATTGTAGTTGGATTCCCAGCTTGATTTTCTCTTCTATATTGACCATACCATACGTGACTATAAGAATGCCCCATCTAAATGGCCATAGTTATGATAGGATCAAAAAGAAAATGAAATGTTATTAGATCAGAAATTTTAGGTCATACATTTCCATTTTTATTTTAGTCCCCTGACCTATGCTTCCTCTTACTCTGAAAAGTTCTTTGTATTTATTTCGCATTTAACAACTAAGCCTGATATCTACAATTAATGATTCAAATGAAAAGGCTTCATGTGATTGATTGATGAGTAAGCTCCTTGAAACATGCTCAACAATTCAAATATTTCATACCAAGAATTGATGAGTCTTTTCATGGGATACTTTAAAAGATTTTGATGAATGTATTTAACTTCCACCTGCCATTCTGTGAATACTTTAGTGACCTTATATACTCTAACAGGGGCCAAATTAGAGGAAATGTGTAATTCTTAGTGTATTGTACAGTGAGCAAAAGTATACTCGGTTAGGAACAACATTTCCTATGAGGTCGTGGGCACCAGGAGTAGGCCCTGAGAGCAAGGAGCCTGAGATTTCAATTTCTTATGGGGCAATGTGCCATTAACAAGGAAAGGTATCATGGCAAAGAGAGAAGGAAAAGAGGAAGAGGAAGCTAAGCCATATACTGGACCTGACATGAAGCATATCAGGATTGAAGCTCCAGTGCAGCCAAAAGTGTTTCAGTAAAACTATGAAGAAAATATGAACTAGTAAAGATTGCCAAACTCAACCAATATGCTGAATAGGTTGGAAAGAGTTGCAGTTGGGGTCAGAAAGATTAACAAGAGCAATGGAAGTGAATGGCTGAGAGCAAGTGGAAGCAATAGATTATTTATATTCTGATTTATGAGGAAAGTAACAATGTTCTCTTGTTGAATTGACTCATATTTGCAACGGCTGATAATGGAGTCAGAGCATGCAGGATGCTGCTATCTTATCAGAGGGGAGGGGTAGGACTGGATAGAATTCTTCCCCTTCCCCCTCTTGAAACAGTTACTCAGTTGGAAATAACTGTTAAATGAATCCACTTTAGGTCTAGTAATGCAGACTAAACAGGCTTGACTAATTCAGGGCAAAGTTGGTTGATAGATAGGAATTGATCCCACTGAAATTAGCAACTTCCACTGTTTAAAGATTATTCCCTAAACCCTGAGATAGAGACAAGTTTCAAGTTGTCTTCTTAATCAGCTGAGCTGCTTTCTGGTCAACAGCTGTCCCAGTGCTTGCTTAGATGAAGTTTTTGCTTACGAAATGTATGTTGGTGGTAAGTAGAACTTGATATAACCTCACACTGGCTCTTAAATTCAACTAGGAAAGGGATTTATTAACTTCAGAAAGACAGGGAAGAGGGGAGGTATATTTTAGGAATGAGGAGGAGGTAAGCTATCTAAAATCTCCAATAAACTTGCTGGCTGCACTTTCCCCAAAGGGGAAGGTGCTTTGAGTAACTTGACTTTATTTCACTCACTAACTAACATTAGATTATCCTAATCTAATGTTCCTAAATTTAAGATGGTGAAGGTAAACTTGATTGAAGATAGTTGAGATCTTGTAAGTGAAGTAATATTTCCCAGTGCTTTCAGCCTGGTATAATCTCTATGGAGTAAACCAGCAAAGTAACACTGTGCTTCCTGAGGTCAGAGATGAGCTAACAAAAAGCAATGCTACACTTCTTCCCAGTCTCCCTTGAACCCCTAAAGCAGTGCCCAAAGTGTCCTTGCAAGTTGAGTGTCTTGGCTTTTTATACCAAGGTTCTTAACTGCCCTAACTGCCCCCTCTCCTGGAGTTCTGGGGGGCACTGTGGAATTATGTGAGGCAGCCTTAAACCCACTTATGACCATGGATGTTACAGATCTCTAAAGTGGTTCCTTAAGTTTTGTCTTATTTTTCCAGTTTTCAAAAAATACCCTGAAAAGAATAAGGGCAATTTTCTTTTCTATAATGTGTTGCCAGTGAGGAGAGTGAGCTGTTAGACATTTGCGGAATAGGTGCTAAAACAATTTCTATTTTGTTTTTCCATCCTATTATATTAAATTAGTTTACGAATCTGTATTCTTTATGGATCACAGATTTAAAGCCAAAAGGGATATTAGATTTCATTTTGGTCAATCCCTAGATCATATAAATGATAAAAATGCCACCCAAAGAATGACTTGCTGAAAGTCACAGAACTATTAAATTATTATACAATTATTTTATAATTATAGGATTATATTACATATATTATGTAAATATGTAATATTATTCTAAGTTCTTAGCTTTCTTTGTGGGCACAATGAGCAAAAATCCCCCAGTTTTCTAGAGAATTTCATGAATAGAAGTATGTTGGAATCTAGTAAAAGTCATCAGCACATTGACAGCATTTATTATTCACATTCTGTGTGCCATGTATTCAGCAAATGTAATCAAAATTATTCATTTTACATTTTGTAATCTTTATCTCTTGCTTGGTCTTAAATTGTTTCCTTTCTCATAGAAGACAGGTATACAATTTTATGTTCACCAAATTTACGTATAAATTCCCTCTTTATATTTATATCATTCATTCATTCTGAATTTATCTTGGTGTATTCTTTTCCAATTTTCCCAGCAATTTTTGTCAAATAGTGGGTTCTTGTCCCAAAAGCTAGGATCTTTGGGTTTACTATATACAATCTTGCTGGGGTCATTTATCTCAAGTCTATTCTATTGATCCTCTGTTCTGTCTTTTAGTCAGTACCATTGTTAGGGTCCGTTTTTGGGTGAGCCAAAGGAAACAAGACAGACGATGCAAGATGCACAGAGAGCAGAGCTTTATAAAGCTACACACGTTCACACGCGGGGGAGGAGACTGGAAAGAATGGTCTCCCCCCTGAGTAGGTCCGCAACACTCTTTATATAGTTCATAGCAGACTTAGAGCAAAGGTGTTTATCACTCTAAGGGCATGGTCCCATTGGGTGGGTTGTGTACAAGGTCTTATCTAGGATACACACTTCAGCTTGCAAGGAGTCTTATCTAAAATACACAGGCCTGTAGGTTTGGGCAAGGGTCAGTTTGGCCATCCACTACATTCCACACTTTTCTTTTTTTTTTTTGGTTTAGGGGTCAGGGGGAATCGCCTGGTGCTGGCGCTGAAGAACTAGTACCTGTATGGTATTTAGGCGGTTCTTCACAAATCTAACTAGGGCGGTTAGGATGCAGGGTCCAAAGGTCAGAAGGAGGATTATAATAGCTCATGGTCCTAGCAAAGACGCGACCAGGCTGGTTAGCGAACAGGTTGGCAAACCAGGGTTATAGCTGTCATGGTCTTTCTTCCTTTGTTCGAGATCCCTTCGGAGCTGGTCAAGGGTGTCCCTAATGATACCGGAATGGTTGGCATAAAAGCAACATTCTTCTCCTAGGGCTGCACAGAGTCCCCCCTCTTTAAGGAAGAGCAAGTCTAAGCCTCTTCTATTCTGCAGGACTACTTCAGCTAGGGAGTTGTGGGATTTCTCTAAGTACCTCAGAGTGTTTTCGAGTTTCGCGAGGTCCTCGTTCACTGCCGCCTTAAGGTGTCTCAGGCCCTGCGTTTGGGTGGTGAGGGCGGTTATTCCAATCCCCACCCCTGCTGCCCCCAGAAGGGTGGCAATGGTTAATGCAATGGTTCCAGGCTCCCTCTTTACCCTAAGGATCTGAGGTCTTTCCCACAAGGCCATGAAGGCCAGATGTGACCGCACTGTAACTCGCGGGGTGACAGCTACTAAGTGGCAAATCTCCCTGGGCCCTGCCGATGATATGCAAGGTTGCAGCCCTGTCACTGAGCACAAGAACCGGGTCCCATTGGGAGAGGTCACATACTTAGTACCTGTAGTGCCATTGAAGGTAGTGATGCTATTGCAGTTCAGGGCTTGTTTCGCCCATGCCTCAACCTCAGCAATTGAAATTGCAGAGGAATTCCCGAGGATGCAAATACCCTTCCCTCTCACTAGGGGAACAGTCAGGCCTATACCTGTCTTGGTCCAATTGCAAAGCAATTGTTGGGCATCGTGGGTGGTAGGGAGGGTGCCATTGATAGCAAAAGCTTCAAGGTAAGGGGGTGATGCCACGAGGCACAGCCAGCAGCTGGTGGTCAGATTAGGGGTGGAGGAGTTGAGTGTTGCAAAGGCTGCCTCTAGCAGGCGTAAGTGTTTAGGTGTAGGAATGCTTGGTCTGGGGGCTGCAGGTCCGGGGGCTGCAGCTATCATAGCTCCGGCGGTTGCAGTGGGGGTTGGGACACTAGCTGAATTGTTGAGAGTCGGAGCAAGAGTTGTCGTGGTCTTAGGCTTGGGCAGCGGCTGGGGTTTCTGGGGTCAGGGCTTCAGGGCTTGGTTGGGCCCCACGAGTATTACAGGGGCGGTCACCATAGGTAACTTTTGGATGCGAAAGAAATCTCCTTCATCCGCTCCTGACATATACTGCCTAATTCCCCAAGTCCTACCGGACAGCCATCCAATGTCTTCAGACCGTTGTACTGTGAGGTTGAGGTTCTGGCCATCACTATGTCTTTTCATTTGCAAATATCGATCGGGTTCCTGTGTCTGCCAGTCAGTGGCCAGGGTTTCACAACCCCAGGAGGAACAATAGTACTGGCCAGGTGAGTTACAGTACGGCTTCCCGGGGTTCAAAGCCGGGCAGGCATAGTATTGTCGGGTCCTGGGGTCATAGTCAGTCTCTGTTCGAGTATAGCAGTCTGCACTGGTGCATTGAGCTGTGTCAGAGCGGCAGGGGGAAGTATTGGCCAAGTCGCAGGGATACACAATAAAGGAGGGAGACCCTGTGGTGCTTGTCTCTTTCACGGATCGTGTAGACTGTCCCCTGGTTAGTATCCATTTCCATGGCTGGTGCGGGCTGCCGGCAAGTGGTGCGAGTAAACTTCGCGGAATCCGCGGCAGTGAAGGGGCATTGGTTGGGGAAAGGGCTTTGGCTGAGGTAGGAACCTCAGGGGTCAAGGTGGTGTTGGCGGCAGTCGTGGTGGTTAGGATGGCGCCATCGCTGGTGCTGGTTACCGGTTCTGTGACATAGTCTGCTGGAGTGGATGTTGTTGATGTGCTCAGGGTCGTCTTGGGTGGGAGACAAGTTGAAGAGCCACAGATGAGTACAAGAGTGTTACCTCTCTCACACCACAAAAAGGGAGTCCCAGAGCACAGACTGCTGTTCAGTACCACCATTGCCAAAAGGATGTGGGAAAGGGGCTGGGAGTGGTTGGCCATTAGGGTTTGCTCAATGTCAGCTTCAAGGGGTTGTTCGGATGGACCTTAACTTCCCACCCTGGGTTTGGAGCTGTGGCTAGCCTGACCTGAGAATGATGGATCCAGGGACCAATGCCATCCACCTTTACTGCAGATGGAGTGGTCAGCAGGATGACGTATGGCCCTTTCCACCTGGGTTGCAAGGTTTCCTTACGGTGTCTCTTAGCCCAGACCCAGTCACCCGGCTTGAATTGGTGAGGCTCGTGGGGTGGTGATTGAAACCGGGCTTGAAGACATGGCCACAATTTGGCATGCACCTGGGAAAGAGAAAGAACAAAATCTTGCAGATGGGGGTGTGTTTTTTTTGGTGGAAGGAAAGGATGATAGAATAGGGGGTAAGGAGCCATAAAGGATCTCATAGGGGTTAAGGGATAGCTGGCCCGGGGTATTTCGGGCTTTAAAAAGAGCGAGGGGAAGGAGGGTCACCCAGTCCTTGCCAGTCTCCAGGGTGAGTTTAGTAAGAAACTCTTTTAGGGTCCGATTCATCCTCTCTACCTGATCTGAACTCTGAGGTCTGTATTCGCAATGGTGCTTCCAAGTTATCCCTAGGCCCTTTACCAGCAGCTGGACAGTGTGGCTAATGAAGGCTGGTCCATTATCCGACCCCAAGGAGGTGGGGAGACCATAGCGAGGGATGATGTCTTCCAGGAGATATTTGGCTACTACCTGTGCTGTTTCAGCCTTGGTAGGAAAGGTTTCTGGCCATCCTGTGAACGTGTCCACCATAACCAGAAGGTACCAGAACCCAAATTTACCAGGCTTTACCTCAGTGAAGTTGAGTTCCCAGTGTTCACAGGGTCTGGTTCCCCTTAAATGGGCCCCTGGGGCGGGGGTGGGGTTGGCTGGCCACACTGCTTGGCAGGTAGTGCATTTGCAGGTGAGTTCCTCAAGAAAGGCGGTCGTGCCCCGGAATCGAATCCGCCCCTTCCGTAGAATCTCCCGAAGTTTGTCGGCGCCAAGGTGGGTAAGATGGTGGAGGTGAGTAGCCAGCAGACAGCCTGCCACATGGGGCAGGAGTATGTTGCCCCAGCGGTCTTAGAAAACCGCCTCATAGCCGGCTAAGGGCTCGCCTTCCTGTTTAGTGACCCATACTATGTCTTCTTCCGAGTATTGGGGTGGCTCTGAGGGAGGGGCTGGGAGCAGGAGGCCTTGGGGAGGGGATGCAAGGGTAAGCACGCGTGGGCCAGGCTCGTGAGTTGCTGCTTCCCGAGCCGCTTCATCCGCCCACCTATTCCCCAGTGCTGGGTGGGAATCACCCTTCTGATGGCCTGGTGTGTGGATAACAGCCACCAGGTGGGGTTCCCAGACTGCATCCAGGAGCCCCTGAATATGTTCTAGGGGGGCAATTGGCTTCCCCGTGGAGGTTATGTATCCCCACTCATGGTAGATGGGAACATGAACATGCAGGGAGGCAAATGCGTAGCAGCTGTCAGTGTAGATATTCACCCTCTTCCTTTTTGCCGCCCTAAGGCCTGCTTCCAGAGCAATCAATTCAACCTGCTGGGCTGAGGTTCCTTCAGGAAGTTGGGCTGCCCAAACAATGGAACCTGAATGGTCAACTACTGCTGCCCCTGCTGCTCTGGCCCCCGAGGGGGTGATGAAACTGCTACCATCAGTGAAGTAGATGAGGTCAGGGTTTGGGATGGGGGTGTTCTTGAGGTCAGGTCTTGCTGAGGTAGCTTCCACTAAAATGTCCTGACAAGAGTGGGATGCTGTTAGGTCCCCTATAGGGAGCAGGGTGGCAGGATTGAGGGCTGAGATCACCTTAAAAGTGAGTTGCGGTTCGTTGAGGAGCAGGGACTGATAGTGTGTCAGTTTAGAGTGCGAGAGCCATCTGACTGGTGGTTGCTGAAGGACACTCTCAATGGCGTGAGAGGTGGCAATGGTCAGTGCTTGCCATGCGTGAGCTTGTCTGCATCCTTGACTAAGAGAGCTACAGCAGCAATAATGCGGAGGCATGCTGGCCACTCCGCTGCCACAGGGTCCATCCTTTTGGACGAATATGCCACTGGCCTGTCCCAGGGTCCCAACTTTTGGGTGAGGACTCCCTTTGCTACTCCATGTTTTTCATCCATGAAGAGCAAAAATGCCTTTTCAGGATCAGGCAGGGCCAAGGCCGGGGCTCTCAGCAAGGAGGTGCACAGTTCCTGAAAGGCCAAATCCATGTCCGTTGTCCATGACCAAGCTTTGGACTCCCTAGCCCCTAAATAGAGGGGCTTCGTGATTTCAGTGAAATTAGGGATCTACAACTGACAGTAACCCACCGTCCTGAGAAACTCTCGGACCTGCCTAGGTGATGATGGGGTAAGGATTGTCAAGACGGTCTGGGTCATGGCCTTACTGAGCCAAGCGAAAACCCTCTTTCAAGCGATAGCCTAGAAATATTACCTCCATGCGGGCAATGCGTGCTTTCTTTGCGCTGACGCGATACCCCGATTCCTGAAGGCAGGTCACAAGTGCTTGAGTAGCATCTTTACAGGAATCTTCAGACGGGGAAGGGATGAGGAGGTCGTCGAAGTACTGCAGGAGGGTCACTTCAGGACATGCAGTGCGGAACTCCTCCAGATCCTGAGCCAGAGCATTGCTGAAGAGGGTCGGGCTGAGTTTCAGTCCCTGGGGGAGTCCAGTCCAGGTTAGTTAGGAGACAGTCAGGAACCCAGGGGTGTGCCACTCAAAGGCAAAGATGGGTTGGCTAATGGGTGCAAGAGGGAGTGTAAAGAAAGTGTCCTTCAAGTGCAAAGTGGTGTACCATATAAGGGAAGGATGGAGATTACTAAGCAGCGTGTAAGGATTGGGGACTGTGGGATGGATGTCCTCAATCCTTTTGTTCACCTCCCTCAGGTCTTGGACCAGCCAATAGTCATTCGACCCAGGTTTCTTTACTGGTAAGAGGGGAGTGTTCCAAGGTGATTTGCATGGAACCAGGATTCCAGCCTTCAGAAGGCTGTCAATATGGGTATTGTCTGACCTGGATGGGTGTGGCTCCGGACTTGAGGGGGATCATTGTGGATTGCCAAGCCAACACCCGAAAGCTCCGCCCAGACCCCCGGGTGAGCCGCCACCCAAGGCTTAACATGGGGTGGAATGTCAGTGGGAATGGGGTCGGAGAACAATCGGGGCTCATCCTGAAGGCTCACTGTGAGCACGGTGAGAGGAATCCCTTTGGCATCAGTCACGGCCTCCAAGTCTTGGTGAAACTGTATGCAAGCGCCTAATTTATGCAAAAGATCTCTACCCAGGAGAGGGGCAGGGCTATCAGGAATGACCAGGAAGGAGACCATGTGGGTCTCAAGATTCACAGTTCATTTAGTGGTCCAGGGGTATTTGCGAGAACCTGCCATGGAAAATTTGGAAGAAGTCTCGCCCAGGGGATGTTGGAGGACTGAGTGTTCTGCCCCCATGTCCACCAGCAGGGGAATGGGAGTCCCCTCAATGCAAGCTGTTACCCAGGCCTCAGGGAGGGGGTCTGAGACCCATCCCCCTCAATCCCTTTCAGCAAAGGTTAGGGTCTGTCGTCCTGGGTGGCTAGACATCGGGGTTGGGGGAGGAAATCTCCTCCTGGGTCCTCGAGAGGGCGCCCTGTGGGGGCAATCCCTCTGCCAATGGCCCAGGCGCCCGCAGTCAAAACAACTGCCCCTGGGTTGGGGATCCGGCTCGGATTGCCCAGCTGCCAACGAAGGGCTGCAGGTAGAATACGAGTGGTCTCTTGTTCAGCTTTAAGCACCTGTCTTTGGGCCTTTTCTTCATGAAAGCGTCGTTCTGAACGCATCCTGACATCCCGTTCCTCAGCCTCTTTCTGTCTCTGATCCTGCCTGATGAGGTCCTCCTGTCTCAGGCATTCCGCCTGCTCCTTGGGAGTCTCCCTGGTGTTATAGACCTTCTCTGCTACCTTCAGAAGTTCATCTAGGGACTGTGCTGTGAATGCATCCACCCTCTGCAGCTTTTTAATGGATGTCTGGTGCTGCTTGATTGACAAATGCTAGTAGGACTGCCTTCTGACTGGCAGGAGCTGTGGGGTCCATGGGGGAATAAATTCGGAAGGCATTCTGTAGCCTTTCTATAAAGGCTGCGGGAGTTTCCTCAGGGCCCTGTCTAACTGCCCCAATTTTGGTCAAATTAGTGGGCTTCCGAGCTGCTGCACGGAGGCCTGCTAGGAGAGTCTGGCAATAGGACTAAAGACGCTCCCTACCTTGCTCCATGGAGAAGTCCCAATCCAGGCGATTCGTGGGAAACGCAGCTTCCAAGCGAGTGGGATCAGCCGCGGGGCGGCCATCGTCACCTAGAATCATTTTCTGCCCTTCTGAGAGAATGCAGTCACGCTCTTCACTAGTGAAGAGTTTGTGGAGGAGCTGCTGACAGTGGTCCCACATGGGAGTATGAGTGAGAAAAATGGATTCCAGAAGGTCAAAGAGCTTCTGTGGTTGCTCAGAAAAAGGGGGTGTTTCTAATTGTATAAATCAGAGGAGGTTAATGGCCAGTATTGATGAACCATTGGCCCACCAGGGACCATGGGTCCCATGGTCTGGACAGGGAGGGCCACTGTGGAGGAAGGTAACTGGCCCTCTTCGGGAGTGAGAGGGCTGCGGCCCTTTGTCTGATGGGCCGGGGGAGGTGAAGGTAAAACAGGGGGAACTGCCTGGGCAGGAGGTGCTGCCTGGGCTTCCCCTAGTAGGGGAGGGTATATGGGAGCTGGGGGGTTGTAAGGGGGAGGTAAGGGAAGGTCCAGGAGAGATTCCTCCGGGGCTGGTAGGACTGGTGGTGCTGAGGGGTTGGGCTGTCCCTTGCTCTCAGATGGGTCCCAGGCTGCTTTGTCTAGGGCAAGGGCGAGGACTCGCGCCGAGTCGGTGTATGGCTTGAGCCATGGGGGAGGGTCCTGAGCCAGGGATTGCCAGGTAAAAATGTAGGGAATCTGGTCTGGGTGCCCCTCAGTTCTAGGGGCCAAAACCGCCGTGCAGACTGCTGAGATGACCGCATGATCCCAGGTTCCCCCATAAGGCCATCCATCCCCAAAGGTGGGCCATTCCACATTACAAAGGGCTTGGAATTTCCCTTTGGGGACCTCCAGCCCTAAGTCCGCTGCGTGGGACTTAAAATCCCCAAAGTGTTGGAGAACCAGGTCGATAGGGTAGCTAGGAGAGTTACCCATTTCTCTTGTGGTAGGGTGGCCAAGAAGATAGAGAGAAGAATGACAAAGGAAAGAAAGATCAAGAAGAAGAGACCACGTAGTGTCAAAAAAATTCTGTGGGGAGCAACCTCCAGTTGAGCTTTCTGAAGGGAACGTGGAGCCCCAAAAGGCCAGGGCCAGCCAGGCCAGAGGTCCCTCATACACCCAGGACTGAGTAAGGCGTCCCTCAGTCAGCCCTCAGTGTCTAATCTTACAAAGCCACAATTTCTCAAGAGGACTTGAACCTCTTTCTACTTTGGCGGTTTCAGTGCTTTTCTGCCCGCAGGATTCAAACCTGAGCACCACAGGACTTGAATCTGTAGTCTCATGAGGCTTCCACCCGCAGAAAAACTCCTGCGCAATCCCGGCCGGCAGGTGGGGTCAACTCAAGAGGACTCGAACCTATTTAACCCCCAAGACCCTTCGGCCAGGGAGCAAAGGAAGCAACTCATGACTCACGGGACTCGAACCCATGACACAGCTAAATTTGGCCAGAACCGAACCTGAACAGGAAGGGGGAAGGGGAGGAGGGGTAGGGAAAAGGTATAGCCAATCGCTTCCCCGATTTCTCAGCCGGCCTCATCTTGGAGGAACAGAACCGTGATACTTTCTGGTCCACACTCAGAAACAGGTCAAGGAAAACAGCCAGCATCAACCACCCCCTCTCGGGTTAGGTATACACCTCTTGCCAGAGGTGGACCACGGTGCTTAGGCATAGGCGGGCCGTATCATCCCAGGCCAGGCGGACGCCCTGCTACCCATATGTATAGCGTGGGCTGTTTTTCCTTGCCGTCACTCAGCAGACACACATCCAGTCACACAGGTAATCCTCACTTCTAGATACCAGTTCCAGAATTTCAGCCAATTGAGTTCCCAGGCTCACTCAGGGTGGCTTCTGCTCTCGGTCTGCTGTTCTAGGGCATATTCCCAAGTGGACGAGCCCCCATATGTTAGGGTCCATTTTTGGGTGAGCCAAAGGAAACAAGACAGACAATGCAAGATGCACAGAGAGCAGAACTTTATAAAGCTACACACGTTCACACGTGGGGGAAGAGACTGGAAAGAATGGTCTCCCCCCTGAGTAGGTTCTCAACACTCTTTATATAGTTCATAGCACACTTAGAGCAAAGGTGTTTATCACTCTAAGGGCATGGTCCCGTTGGGTGGGTTGTGTACAAGGTCTTATCTAGGATACACACTTCAGCTTGCAAGGGGTCTTATCTAAAATACACAGGCCTGTAGGTCTGGGCAAGGGTCAGTTTGGCCATCCACTACACCATATTGTTTTGATGATCACAGCTTTACAGTACAGTTTAAGATCTGGTACTGCTAGACCCCCATCCTTCACATTTTTTCATTATTTTCCTTAATATTCTTGATCTTTTGTTCTTTTAAATGAGGTTTGTTATAATCTTTTATAATCCTCTAAAAAAATTTCTTGGTAGTTTGATAGGTATGGCACTGAATAAATAATTTAAGTTGGGTAAGATTGTCATTCTTATAATATTAGCTCGTCCTACCAATGAACAATTAATATTTTTTACAATTATGTAGATCTAGTTTTAATTGTGTGGAAAGTGTTTTGTAGTTGCATTCACATAACTCCTATCTTTATCTTGGAAAATAGACTGCTAAATATTTTATATTATCTGGAGTGATTTTAAATGGAATTTCTCTTTCTAACTCCTGCTGCTGAATTTTGTTGGATATAGGGAAAGGCTGATGATTTATGTGGGTTTATTTTGTATCCTGCCACTTTGCTAAAATTGTTGATTATTCCCACTAGCTTTTTAGTTGATTCTCTAGCATTCTTTAAGTAGGCCATCATATCATCTGCAAAGAGTGATAGCTTGGTCTCCTCATTGCCTACTTTAATCCCTTCAATTTTGTTTTCTTCTCTAATTGCTATCACCAGCATTTCTAGAAGAATATTAAATAATGAAGGTGATAATGGGCATCTTTGCTTCACTCCTGATCTTATTGGGAAGGCTTCTCACTTATCTCCATTGTAGAGGATGTTTGCTGATGGTTTTAAATATATACTTTTTATTATTTTTAGGAAAGTCCCATCTTTTCCTATGCTTTCAAGTGTATTCAATAGGAATAGTTGTATTTTAACAAAGTTTTTTTTTCTGCATCTATTGAGATAATCATGTGATTTCTATTGATTTGGTTATTGATGTGGTCAATTATATGCATGATTTTCCTAATATTAAACTATCCTTTCTTTCCTGGGATAAATCCTACTTGGTCATAGTGAATTATCCTTGTGATAATTAGCTATAATCTTTTTGCTAGTATTTTATTTAAGTTTTTTTGCATATATGTTTATTTGGGATATTGGTCTTTAATTTTCTTTCTCTGTTTTTGGTATGCCTGGTTTTGAAATCAATACCATATTTATTTCGTAAAAGGAATTTGATAAAACTTCTTTGCTTATTTTGTCAAAAAGTTTGTATATTATTAGGATTAGTTGTATTGTAAAAGTTTGATAGAATTCTCTTGTGATTCCATATGGCCTTCGGGATTTTTTTAGACCTAAATTTTAAAGTCAATTCCTTCTTTTCAAGGAGATCACAGTCTAATATAGGAAACAACAGATAAAAAATTATATAAAAACAAGATGCATAAAGAATAAATTAGAAATTATTTTAGGAGGAATTCATTATGCTTAAGAAAGACTGAGAAAGATATTTTGCCAAATTGGGGACTTTACCTGAGATATTAAGGAAGTCAGGGAGACCAAGAAGTAGAGATGAAGAAGGAGGAAATTCCAGGCCCAGGTTCAAAATATGAAGATAGTAGGGTTATGAGACTGAATTTTGGGTTTGAGGAACCCGCTTCATGATTATGTAAGTATTTTATATAATTATTAAAAATGTCTTGAAGCTTGAAAAAATATATAATAGTGCCATTTCTCAGTACTTTAAAAGGGATTTTAGAAGAATATTCTCTGAAGGAGATAGCATTGTATAATGATTAGATGAAGCAATGACTTTTTTTCAGTCAGAGAACCTAGATTTCAATATCTCTTCTTCTAATCATCCATGGAATCTTCAGAAAAATGCCTAATTTTCTAGACCTCATGTTCCTCATCTTTAGAGTAAGGGGTTTGCACTCAAAGATTCTGGGGTTCCGTCAAATTCAAAACGCAATGATCCTTTTGAACCTCAATGGTTTAATAACTCCTATGACAAGGAAATCCTTTTTCTTTATTTTTATTTTTTAAACCCTTACCTTTCACTTTAGAATCAATACACAGGTACGAAGTGTCTAAGACCAGATTGGAATCCAGTACCTTCCATCTCTAGGCCTGGCTCTCAATCCCCTGAGATATCCAGCTGCTTACAATTGTTTTATTTTTTGATGTATCTCTTAGGAAGAGATTTATATTGTTATATTGAATCTCTGGGAGCTAGGAGTCCACACTGGTGATAGACAGGTGGATCCATTGGATGTTGAAATATTCCCAAAGAGGTGTGCGGACACAGGAGAGGGCAGTTGGCCCAGGGGGGTATAAAACACCCTGGCAGCCCTGGCAGGGAGCCTTTCTTTCCCTGAGATCTGAGATCAGTGGATCCTGGTCTTTTGTGGGATTGAGACCTGCAGACTCAGCCTTGCAAGATCCTCCTGTTTGTTCCTATAAAATCATCAACCTGTACCCAGACCATCATCTCTGATTCTACTGCCCCTAGATATTAGAAAACCAATCATCTTAGTTATCTAGGTTTCTCAGGGCCCAGGAGGAACCTGGGAAGTGGGCAGGAGAAGAAGACGAGGGTGGAAAGGGGTGGATATCTCAAAGACTGATTAGGCATATCATCTAGTAAAGAAGCTGAAACATCTAACAGCATTTTGCCTACTCTGGTGTGGCGGTGGCCAGGCTGGACCAGAGAAGAACTAACCATCCTGATTCATTAATTGCCTACAGTTTAAGGATTTATCATCACCAAATTAATTCGGGTTTCCCAATACCCCTATACAATCCCATTATCCCTTCTTTGTTTAAATACAATCAAAGCTTTTAAAGTACCTTCCTGAAGTGGTTATTCATAGCATCTTTGTGAAAGGAGATACACAGTCAGATACCAAAGGTTACCAAACTAAAGAGCCCATTATATAATATCAATCAACCCCAGGTGGGACCTGAAGGGAAATCATCCATTAACCTAAAGGATCCTTCCTGGGCACTTTTATAAAGGAGTGAGGTGTCATATCATCCTCTCTCTATATATCATCTACATACTTCTAGTAGGATTTTTATTATAACAATATATACTAGTGTATTTCTTACATTTTTGGCCTATAAGTGATTGCTAATATAAGGACCAGGACTAAATCAGGTAGTTAATCCCACTTCGTTGTTCACTTTCAATCTAGAATGCTTAATACTGCTAAATCCTACATCTGTTAGAAAGGAACACTTGATTTCACAGATATGACTTGCTACCTTACAGTAGAAAGCATCAAATAATATTTAAGCTTCCAAATAAAATATATCTATCAATAGGTTTCAAGGTTGCAGAAAACATCATCATGTTCCTTATACTCTCAAAAATGCCCGTGTGTGTAATGCAAGAGAAAGAGAAAAACTAAAGACAAAACTGAAGCCTACTCAAACCTGAATGTTTTTCCCCCTGAAAGAGGATCCACTGATGTCTAGAAAGTAAATGAAAAGCTGACACATTGGCTGTCAAGGCTCTTTTCCAGCCCTGTCTAAAGTGTGTGGGATGTTTTTACTAACAAACACCAGGGATTGTCATCACTCTTTTGACTTCTGCATCTTATCTTCAGTCCATCAGGAATACACACATTTTTCAGTAGATACCAGGGCTTTTTAGTTTTCTACTTCTTGATTTTAGGATATTCTTTGCTCCTACAGTTCATATTATAACTTTCTCATATGGCCTTATTGAAACATTGTAAAAAGTTAGTTAAATATTGCACTGATATAAAGGGAAAGGTATGTACCAGATAATAAAAGTATGAAATGCCTTTTTTCAACAGATTGTATGGACAGCAGATAATTCTAGGTAAGGGATTTTGTATTAGACTTGTCTTACCTATGAATCAACAAGAATGATTTTAGCAACTACTATGTGCAATGCATTGTTCTATATCGTGGAGAATCAAATGTAAAGGTACTGCTCTCAAGGAGCTTGTGTTGTGTACATTAATATGTCAATAAACATGTATTAAATGCCTACTACATACCAAGCAGTGAACTAAATCTTATTTTGTTTACATATTTTAAACATTTAATTATCACCTAGGAAAATATCAGATCTTTGAGGACAGGGACATATTTTTTCTTTATATAACAAGTGCGTCAAATAATGCTTTATATATTTAAAGTACTTATTGAACATTTATTAAATTGAATTAAGTTGAATTGAATGACAAGGTAAAGGTGATAGCACCAGCCAAATGACTCTCATGCAAAAAGGTAATAGGACAATAAGAAAAGTGAAGATAAGATAAAGTCAATAGATTTAGAATGAGGAAAGATTGAGGGCATAGTGATTTCCACAAAAATCAAATAAATTCAGTAGAAAGCATTGAATGGAGGATATAAAAAGTTACATTAGTCAGAGAGGATTTTTTCATTTGTTTTTTTTTAATTTTAAACATTTATTAATATTCATTTTTAACCTGGTTACATGTTTCATGCTCCAACTTTCCCTTTTACTCCCCGCATTCCCCCCACCCATGGCCAACACACATTTCCACTGGTTTTATCATGTGTCCTGGATCAAGACCTATTTCCAAATTGTTGATAGTTGCATTGGTGTGGTAGTTTCGAGTCTACATTCCCAATCATGTCCACCCCGACCCATGCATTCAAGCAGTTGTTTTTCTTATATGTCTCCTCTCCTGCAGTCCTTCCTCTGAATGTGGGTAGCGTTCATTACCATAAATCCCTCAGAGCTGTCCTGGGTCATTGCATTGCTGCTGGTACAGAAGTCCATTACATTCGATTTTATCATAGTATATCAGTCTCCGTGTACAATGTTCTTCTGGCTCTGCTCCTTTTGCTCTGCATCAGTTCCTGGAGGTCTTTCCAGTTCACCTGTAACTTCTCCAGTTAGTTATTCTTTTTAGCAAAATAGTATTCCATCACCAGCATATACCACAATTAGTTCAGCCATTCTCCAATTGAAGGGCATACCCTCCTTTTCCAGTTTTTTGCCACCACAAAAAGCTCAACTATAAATATTTTGGTGCAAGTCTGTTTATCTATGATATCTTTGTGGTACAAACCCAACAATGGTATGGCTGGATCAAAGGGCAGGCAGTCTTTTATAGCCCTTGGAGCATAGTTCCAAATTGCCAGCCAGAATGGTTGGATCAGTTCACAGCTCCACCAGCAATGCATTAATTTCCCAATTTTGCCACATCCCCTCCAACATTCATTACACTCCCCTTCTTTCATTTTAGTCAATCTGCTAGGTGTGAGGTGATACCTCAGAGTTGTTTTGATTTGCATTTCTCTAATTATTAGAGATTTGGAACACTTTCTCATGTGCTTATTAATACTTTTGATTTCTTTACCTGAAAATTGCCTATTCATGTCTCTTGCCCATTTTTCAATTGGGGAATGGCTTGATTTTCTATACAATTGATTTAACTCCTTGTATATTTGAGTAATTAGACCCCTGTCAGAGTTTTTTGTTATAAAGATTTTTTCCCAATTTGTTGTTTCCCTTCTGATTTTGACTACATTGTTTTTGTTAGTACAAAAGCTTTTTAGTTTAATATAATCAAAACCATTTAATTTATATTTTGTAATTTTCTCTAACTTTTGCTTGGTGTTAAAGTCTTTCCTTTCCCAGAGATCTGACAAGTATACTATTCTGTGTTCACTTAACTTATTTATAGTTTCCCTCTTTATATTCAAGTCATTCACCCATTCTGAATTTATCTTGGTGTACGGTGTGAGATGTTGATCTAAACCTAATCACTCCCATATTGTTTTCCAAATTTCCCAGCAGTTTTTGTCAAATAGTGGATTCATGTCCCAAAAGTTGGGCTCTTTGGGTTTATCATACACTGTCTTGCTGATGTCATTTACCCCAAGTTTATACCACTGATCCTCCCTTCTGTCTCTTAGCCAGTACCATATTGTTTTGATGACTGCTGCTTTATAGTATAGTTTAATATCTGGTACTGCTAGGCCCCCTTCCTTCACATTTTTTTCATTATTTCCCTTGATATTCTTGATCTTTTGTTATTCCAAATGAAATTTGTTATAGTTTTTTCTAATTCAGTAAAGAAGTTTTTTGGTAGTTTTATAGGTATGGCACTAAATAGGTAAATTAATTTATGTAGAATGGTCATTTTATTATGTTAGCTTGTCCTACCCATGAGCAACCAATGGCTTTCCAGTTGTTTAGATCCAGTTTTATTTGTTTGCAAAGTGTTTTGTAGTTATTTTTGTATAATTTTAAATGGGTGTTTCTCTTTCTACCTCTTGCTGCTCTAATGTGTTGGAAATGTATAGAAATGCTGATGATTTATGTGCATTTACATTGTATCCTGCAACTTTGCTAAACTTGTTGATTATTTCTAAAAGCTTCTTTGTTGATTCTATAGGATTTTTTAAGTAGACCATCATATCATCTGCCAAGAGTGATAGCTTAGTCTCCTCCTTGCCTATTTTGATACCTTCAATTTCTTTTTCTTCTCTAATTGCTACTGCTAGTGTCTCTAGTACTATGTTGAATAATAGAGGTGATAATAGACATCCTTGTTTCATACCTGATCTTATTGGGAAGGCTTCTAATTTATCCCCATTGCATATGATGTTTGTTGATGGTTTTATGTATATACTGTTTATTATTTTTAGGAAAGGTCCTTCTATTCCTATACTTTTCAGTGTTTTCAATAGGAATGGATGCTGTATTTTGTCAAAGGCTTTTTCAGCATCTATTGAGATAATCATGTGATTTTTCTTTGATAGACTGTTGATATGGTCAAATATGTGGATGGTTTTCCTAATGTTGAACCATCCTTGCATTCCTGATATAAATCCCACCTTATCATGGTGGATGATCTTCTTAATTACATGCTGGAGTCCCTTTGCTAGTATTCCATTTAAGATTTTTGCATCTATGTTCATTAGGGAGATTGCTCTATAGTTTTCTTTCTCTGTTTTTGATCTCCCTGGCTTTGGAAGCAGTATCATATTTGTGACATAAAAGGAATTTGGTAGGACTCCTTCTTTGCTTATCATATCAAATAATTTGCATAGTATTGGGATTAGTTGCTCTTTGAATGTCTGATAGAATTCACTTGTGAATCCATCAGGCACGGGTGATTTTTTCTTGGGAAGTTCTTTGATGGCTTGTTCAATTTCTTTTTCTGATATGGGATTATTTAGGTATTCTATTTCTTCTGCTGTTAATCTAGGCAGTTTATATTTTTGTAAATATTCATTCATATCTCCTAAATTGTTATATTTATTGCCATATAATTGGGCAAAATAGTTCTTAATGATTGCCTTAATTTCCCCTTCATTATAGGTGAGGTCTCCCTTTTCATCTCTAATACCGTCAATTTGGTTTTCTTCTTTCCTTTTTCTTATTAGATTGACTAGTACTTTGTCTATTTTATCTGTTTTTTCAAAATACCAGCTTCTAGTATTATTTATTAATTCAATAGTTCTTTTACTCTCGATTTTATTGATTTCTCCCTTGATTTTTAGTATTTCTAATTTAGTTTTCATCTGGGGATTTTTAATTTGCTTGCTTTCTAATTTTTTGAGTTGCATGCCCAATCCATTAATCTCTGCCCTCCTTAATTTGTTAATATATGCACTCAAGGATATAAATTTCCCCCTGAGTACTGGCTTCACTGCATCCCAAAGAGTTTGGTAGGATGTCTCATCATTGTCATTCTCTTCAATGAAATTGTTGATTGTTTCTATGATTTCTTCTTTAAATGACTGGTTTTGGAGAATCATATTATTTAATTTCCAATTACTTTTTGATTTTCCTGTCCAGGTGCCCTTACTAATTATTATTTTCATTGCATTATGATCTGAGAAGTTTACATTTATTTTTTCTGCTCTTTTGCATTTGTTTGCAATGATTCTATGCCCTATAACATGGTCAGTCTTTGTGAATGTACCATGTGCAGCTGAAAAGAAGGTGTATTCCTTATTGTCCCTATTTATTTTTCTCCACATATCAATTAAATCTAATTTTTCTAGGACTTCAATCACCTCTCTTACCCCTTTCTTATTTATTTTTTGGTTTGATTTATCTAGATCTGAAAGAGGAATATTTAGACCTCCCTCTATTATGGTTTTCCTATCTAATTCCTCCTTGAGAACTGCCAATTTCTCCTTTATGAATTTGGATGCTATGGCACTTGGTGCATACATATTGAGCAATGTTATTTCCTCATTGTTTATACTGCCTTTAATCAGGATGTAATGACCTTCCCTGTCTTTTTTTTTTAAACCCTTGTTCTTCGGTGTATTGTCTCATATGTGGAAGATTGGTAAGGGTGGGCAATGGGGGTCAAGTGACTTGCCCAGGGTCACACAGCTGGGAAGTGGCTGAGGCCGGGTTTGAACCTATGACCTCCTGTCTCTAGGCCTGACTCTCACTCCACTGAGCTACCCACCTGCCCCCCTGTCTTTTTTAATCATATCTATTTTTACTTTGGCTTTGTCAGAAATCACAATAGCCACTCCTGCCTTCTTTTTCTCATTTGATGCCCAAAAAGTTTTGTTCAAGCCCTGAACCTTAAACTTGATTATGTCCACCCGCCTATATGTGTTTCTTTTAAACAACATATGGTGGGATTTTGGTTTCTAATCCACTCTGCTATGCTTCCATTTTATGTGAGAGTTCATTCCATTCACATTCAGCGTTATAATTATCACCTGTGCATTCACTGACATTTTCATATTCTCCCCTATTCCTACCCCTTCTTCTTAAACTATTTCCTTTTAAACGAGTGTTTTGCTATTAAGACCCTATCCCTTATCCCCTACCTTGATTGACTTCCCTTTCTACCCCCTCCCTTGTTATTCCTCTCTTTTTGTTTTTGAAGGCCTAATAAATTCCCTCCCCCTTCTTCTCCCCTCCCTTTTTTGACCTCCTCACTCCCCTGCTCCCCTTGGTTTATCCCTTCTGACTTTCTCAGTAGGGTTAGATAGAGTTTTATATCCCAATGGATTGTATAGCTACTCTTTCCTCTCCAAGTTGATTACACTGAGAGTAAGGATTAAAAATTACCTCTTGATGCTCTCTTCCTCTCCTTCTTATAATAGTATTTGTCCCCTCCCCTTCCCATGCCCTCTTTTTGTGTAATAGAATATCCTGTTTTACTTATTCTCTCAAGTTTCTCCTGGTGTCCCCTTCCATTTCCCCCTCCTCTTTCCCACCCCCCATGTCATCTTAGACCATTCAACACTCCACCCTCTCCCCATTAATCATTCATCTGACCACTATAATAGTGAGTACTTAATAGTGAATAGAGTTCAACACAGAGAATTATACATAGCATTTCTCCACATAGGAATACAGACAATTAGATCTTACTGAGGCCCTTAAAAAGGCATATTTTAAAAAATTATGAGTTTTCTTTCTTTCTCCTCTGTTTCTTATTTACCTTTTCATGTTTCTCTCTATTTCTGTGGTTGGATATCAAACTTTCCATTTAGCCCTGGTCTTTTCTGTGCAAATACTTGGAAATCTTCAATTTTGTTGAATGCCCATACTTTCCCCTGGAAGTATATAGTCAATTTTGATGGGTAGTTGATCCGTGGTTGCAGGCCCAGCTCTCTTGCCTTTCTGAATATCGTATTCCAAGTCTTGCGATCTTTTAGCATGGAGGCTGCCAGATCCTGTGTGATCCTGATTGGTGCTCCTTCATATTTGAATTGTTTCTTTCTGGCTTCTTGTAAGATTCTTTCCTTTGCTTGGAAACTCTTGAATTTGGCAATTATATTTCTGGGTGTTTTCTTTTCTTGATCGAATGTCGCAGGTGTTCTATGAATCCTTTCAATGTCTATATTGCCCTCTTGTTGTAGGACTTCAGGGCAATTTTGCTGAATTATTTCTTTTAGTATGGAGTCCAAATTTCTATTATTTTCTCCCTTTTCAGGGAGACCAATGATTCTCAAATTTTCTCTTTTAGACCAGTTTTCTTGGTCTGTCACTTTCTCATTGAGATATTTCATGTTTCCTTCTATTTTTTCAGTCTTTTGGCTTTGTTTTATTTGTTCTTGTTGTCTTGAGAGATCATTAGCTTCTAATTGTTCAATTCTAGCCTTTAAGGACTGGTTTTCAGCTATAATCTTGTGGTTTTCCTTTTCATTCTGGTCATTTCTGGTCTTCAGTTGACTTGCTTCACTTTCCAATTGCGAAATTCCGCCTTTTAAACTGTTATTTTCTTGCCTGATTTCCTTTTGAGCTACTTCCCATTTCTCTGACCAAATCTTTTCCAACTTTCTCATCATCTCAGTTTTGAACATTTCAAGAGCTTGTGACCAGTTTTGGTTATCTTGGGATGGTTCAGATGTGATTGCTTGTTTTTTCTCCTCTTCTGATTGCTCGGTACTCTGGATTTTCTCTGTGTAAAAGTTGTTGAGTGTTAAAGATTTCTTCTTCTTGTTGTTAATATTTCTCTCTCTCTTCTGGACTTCCTGATTTTGGGTAGCCATCGTTAGCCCAGCAGTTTCTCATCTTTATCCTCGCACTCAGAGTCTGTCTGCGGTCTTTTGGCTCCTGAGGTCTGAGGTCTGTTTTTTTCCAAGGTCAAGCTCCCTGCTGGACCATCTTGCTTGGTCCTCTGCAGGAGGTTCCTTTACAAGTCTCAGGGTGCTGCTTCCACAGTCGTATACCCGTCTGCACTGGTTCCCCATTCAGGGTTTCAGGGCCTTCTCTCCCGCCTGTCTGCCTCCTCTCGCGTCTCTACCTACGCCTGAGCTCCATGTCTGTGCTCAAAATCCATGTGAGTTCCTCAGCTTTTTGTGGTCCCAAATCTCGCTGCTCTCAAGAACAGGCCCTGGAGCTGCCAATGACTTGATATGTGCCCCAAAATTGCTCTATTTCTTTTGACCTGGCTTCGGAGCTGTAGGTGGTGTGTGTGTGTGTGTGTGTGTGTGTGTGTGTGTGTGTGTGTGTGTGCGTGTGTGGAGGGGGTGGTTGCTTAGCCCGTGATTTAGTGAGAGCTGTTTCACCCCTTTATAGCATGGAAATGCCGCAATTCCACGTACCTTCCATGCTGCACCGTGTTGTGGGGTCCCTCCATTCGACTGGTTTTGTTTTTAATGCCCCCTTGAGAAGTCCTATATGCTTCGGCCAGGAGAGGTTAAGAGCTTCTTTTTACTCTGCCACCATCTTAACCTGGAACCTTTTGTTTGTTTGTTTAAATATTCTTGGTAATGATGAGTTACAACATGAGGTTATTATTCTTGTTTAGGAAGTTAAAATATGATATGTTAATCATTCAAGTTTTGCAGCCTGAGGAGGAATATGGATACAAACAAGAAAAAGGACAATGAATGAAATAGGAATGAGGACTATAATCCAGAAATTGAGTTATTGGAAAAGACTGGACACGATTCTAAGAATTAGAAAATAAAAGTAATGAGTATCGGGATAAGATATATACATGGTTTGAAATTCAAAGGTGAAAATTTCAGATTATTGGACAGGAGAATAAGCACTAGAATTGAAGTCAGAAGATTTGAGCTATAATACTTTATATATGACTCATTATCTGTGTGACCATGAGTAAGTCATTTATCTCTTAGCTCCTGGCTGTTGTTTTTTTTAATCCTACAAAATAGACATCAACCTTTCAGGCAACTATGAGGAAAGAATTTCATAAGCTGTAAAACTGTTATAGAAATAAGAAGAGTTATTACTTAATTATGTTACCAGGGCAATTGTCTGAAAGTCATAGTAGGTTTCAGAAGATATATCTAACTAAGCCTATGAAGTTTTATTTTTTAACCTTTACCTTCCACCTTAGAATCAATACTGTAGATGGCTTCCAAAATAGAAGAACAGTAAGAGCTTGGAAATGAAGGTCAATGGCTTTCCCAGAGTCATACAGCTGGTGTTATGGGCACGGTATGGTGCTTCTGTACTTGGGCTTGATAAAGAGTTGGTCCAAGATCCTCAGATGGCATGAGGACTAACTGAGTGAGGATGGGAAGCCTAGGTGAACACCAAGGATAGATAATGAACACCTGGCCCACCAATATTAACTACTTAGCTGAGCACCAGTCCCACCTACAGTGCCCAAGCCCAAGTAACTAAATGAGAACCTGTGAGCTAACTCACACAGCTTCTCTGGCAACTTGGCTTGGAGTTGGGTTAATGAATAGATGTTTATAGTGAGAATAATTATTAATGATGTTGGATAATGCTGTGACTGCAGATTAACTGAAGTATTCCCCTTCCCCTTTGAATGCAGGACTATCAAACTGGTCCTTAGAATAATAATAATTTTTACCTGAGTAAGTTCAAGGATTTAATTATAATAACTCAAGGGTTAGGATCAAGGATGAGGAAGATGGTGTTGGGGATGGCTATACTAGACTACAAGTGCTAATATTGGATAATCAGTAGTTAATCAAGTTGGCAGCTAGCTGGAGAGGTCCCTTCTCCCTCTCTGGCCCTAGTCAGGCCCAGCTGTGGCCTTGACCAGGTGGAGCAAGGTTTCATGAAGTTCTTCTTGGAAATTAGATGTTTGATGCATATCTCTCAGCTATATTCAGCAATGGATGAAATGATAATCAGGGCACTAGGATGCAGGTACTAGAGCAGGTCTATAGGCCTAACCACCCCCAGCTGGGTCTCTGTTCTCAAGAGTGAGACCCTGAAAGCATCACCTCCTGGGCTTTTATGGTGGTGGCAGCAACTGTCTTTTGCCCCGTGGCTAATGGCATCTGGGTAAATTCCAAATTCCATAACAGTCAGTTGTCACTCATGTTGATCTCCATCTTCTTCTCAGAGGTTGCTATTCCACTAGGAAGTGTCTGAGGCTAGAACTGAACACAGGATCTTCCATCTCTAGGGCTGACTCTCAATCCACTTAGTCACCTAGCTGTCCCCACTTGTGAAATTTTAGAGTTAATATGAAAATTCATAAAACAACTTAAATATTTCATCATGCTTGCTTTCTATCTAAATTTACTGGAACATATTTCATACAATTGGAGGTCCTTGGGTTATATTTAGCTATCTTATTGCTGAAATAACTTTTTGTTCCTTCATTTCCTTAAAATAAATTGAAAATTATCTTTCAATCTGTGTGATACTCATTAAGCCCAAGAGCCTTAGGAATAGCGAGATCATCAAGACCACCATTAGCCTTGCTTCCAGCTAAGTCCCAAACCTCCAGCTATAATCCAGGGAAGTAACTCCATTGGAGAAGACATTAGCCATACCCACTCACTTCTAAACCACAGCCACCAACTTTCAATCAACTATCAACTTGCAGAGGAAAGTCACTTAATAAGGCACCCTGAAGGAGATGTAAAAATTGACTTGTTTTAGGAAAGTCAAACCTCCTGTGCCATCAACTTAAACACTACCTGCCCTCAGACCTCAATGAAAGAAATAACCTAAGATGCTAAACTGAAGAGCCTTTGACATATTAATGTCTCCCAGACCTCCATCCCACTTTCATCATTGATCCCAGGGTTTTCACTGAAGGGAACAATCAATACATAGACCAAGAGACCTGAAAGTGGTATCACTACTCAGACCAACTACCTTGATTGAAGCACAATCTCTGAAACCAACATCTGAGGAAAGAAGTTCTATTTAAAAGAGCTCAACCACCCCAACCAATCTGGAGACTAATTATGGTCTAACAAGCTTGAAGCTCAAAAGCCTGTTTTAGGAAATTCACTTAACTTACCATCCATCATCATATTGTCAACATGGAATCTAGAGACCCCAAACTTGTGGCTTAGTGAGATCTGATGAACCCCAAGTTTTAGAAATAGCTTGTAGGTTGGAGAACCCCAAAGGTTGTGCTTGTTCCCTGTTCCCTTGAGAATCCACCCTGAAGGGAATCTCAGGCTAGCAGTTGCAGACTGAATAATGGACCCTAGGGTAAATGTTAAATATTCTTTCATCTTAGGTATATATATATATATATATATATATATATATATATATATATATATATATATATAT
>NC_058130.1:75599498-75644546 GCF_016433145.1 Gracilinanus agilis
TATATATTATTCCTGTTGACTCCTTAGGAGCATAGGGCCGCAACCATCTCACGCCAACGGACTCTGTTCTGGGCAACTTCCCCCAGCTGGGCCCATGTCATTCTGACCGTTTTTGTTTCATTTTCAGCAGATCTTCGCCAGGTCTGTTTTGGTCTTCCAACTTTCCTCCTCCCTGAAGGGTTCCAGCTCAATGCTTGTCTGGCTACATTGTCTTCTGGTTTTCGTAGCGTATGTCCTATCCATCTCCACTTACGTTTCTTTATGTCCTGACTAATGGGGTACTGGATTGTTCTTTCCCAGAGACTGGCATTGGAGATCTTTTCAGGCCATCTGATGTTCAAGATGTGACGTAGACATCTGTTAACAAAGACCTGGAGTTTGTTGGTGTTAGCGCTCGTCACTCTCCAGCTTTCTGATCCATATAGGAGGATGGCCTTTACTTTGGTATTGAAGATTCGGAGCTTAGTGAGGAGGGACAGTGCTCTGGAGATCCAGACAGACCGCAGGGTGTTAAATGCCTGTCTGGCTTTGTTGATTCGGTTTCTGATATCCTCATCTGCTCCGCTGTCCTTACTGACTATGCTACCCAAATAGGTGAAGTGGTCCATCTCCTTGATGTTTTCTCCCTGTAGTTGGATTGGCAGGTCCTGTCTACTGTTGACTGTGATCACCTGGTCTTCCTCTTGTTGATCTTCAGACCTGTCTTCTCCGCTTCTTCAGAGAGTCCTGCAAGTTTGGCTTGCGCATCCTGCTGCTTGTGAGAAAGGAGACAGATGTCATCCGCGAAGTCAAGGTCCTCGAGCTGCTTGGTGTGAGTCCATTGAATGCCGGTATTGTTGTCCTTGGTAATTCTTCTCATGGTCCAATCTATGACCATCAAGAAGATAAGGGGCGAAAGCATGCAGCCTTGCTTCACTCCGGTTTTCACTGTGAAGGGAGCCGTCAGTTTCCCATTATGGATGACCTGGCAGGTAAAGTCTTCGTATAACCGCTGGATGATGTTGATGAGCTTCGGGGGAATCCTATAATGCTGCATCAATCTCCAGATGATGCTCCTGTCCACGCTGTCAAATGCCTTCTCGAAATCCATGAAAGTCACATAGGGGGGGACTGCCACTCGATGGACTGTTTGATGATGATTCTTAGGGTGACAATATGGTCAGTGCACGATCTGTACTGACGAAACCCTGCTTGTTCTATTCTCAGCTTCTTGTCCAAGGCCTCCTTCAGTCTTTCTAAGATGACTCTGGTCAGGATTTTGCTGAGAGCGGATAGAAGCATGATTCCTCGCCAGTTGCTGCATTGGGATAGGTCACCTTTCTTGGGTAGCTTCACTAGGTAGCCTAGTTTCCAGTCTGTAGGGACTTGTTCCTGTTCCCAGATCTTCTGCAGGAGGGGTTGTAGCATCTCCGCTGACATTTCTGGGTCTGCTTTGAGTGCCTCAGGGGGGATGCCGTCTGGACCTGCAGCCTTACCATTTTTCATGGTCTTGATGGCTTTGATGATCTCAACTTTGGTAGGTGGGCCTGTGTTCACCTGAAGCAGTTCAGTGGCTGGTGGTATGTCCGGAACAGTTGGTGGAGGCGGTCGGTTCAGGATTTCTTCGAAATGCTCTGCCCATCGGGCTCTCTGCCCTGCATCGCTTGTTATTGTCTTGCCAGTCTTGTCCTTCACTGGCTTGCTAGGGTTGTAGTTCTTTCCCGATAGAGTTCTTGTTATTTCGTATAGCCTCTTCATGTTCCCCTGCCCAGCTGCTGTTTCTGCTTCCTCAGTCATATCGTGAATGAACCGTATCTTGTCATATCTTGCGCTCTTCTTGACTTGACGGTTAATTTCCCAGTATTGTGTTCGAAGTTCTTCTTTCACCTGTTGATCTTGGCACTGGCTGATCTTCTGTTTCAAATCTCTTCTCTGCTGTATCTTGGCCCAAGTCTCTTGTGTTAACCATTCCTTGAGCTTTCTCTCTCTCTTTCTCAGGACTTCTGCGCAGGTGGTCTTCCAGGTCTGCTGGAGTTTGGTCCAGTGGTCTTCGACTGTCTCTCTCATGAGTCCTGTCAAGGCTGCGAACTTGTTTTTGATTTCACAATTAAATGCTTCTTTTTCCTCTCTGGTCTTTAGGTCTTGCACGTTGAACTTATGCTGTAATCTGCCTGAAAGGTCGTTGAATGATTTCAACTTGGTTCTAAAAGTTGCCACCAGGAGTTGGTGGTCCGAGGCCACATCTGCACCACGTCTTGCTCATCTTAGGTAGTCTTCCCCATTGTATCAGAGACCCTTTCCCAGGAAGACACACCTGGACAGGGACCATCCTTTAGTATCCATTGTGTAAGGAGCCCCTTCCCTTACACCCTAGCCTCTGGCTAGGATTTCTTTCCCAAGCTAGATTGTAAATCCCATCCTTACCAGTATAAAGTCAATCATCTTTCCCAGCCCCTGGATCTTCCCAAATGGCATATAAGTTCCCCAATTTCTTTTGTTCCTTGGAGTCTTTATCTAGCGTGGTGTCACTCCCAGGGGGTCATGGAGCAGAGTGAAACAGTGTTCAATCCTGGACCCTGCAAAAGGCACAGCTCTGCATAAGAGGCCAAGTAGCCCTGTTCCCCATTTCCCTTGATTAAAGAGTGGCTTTATGACTATTTAATAGTTCTGTGTTTTTTATAAGTTAACAAGATCAACTACTATTTCCTTTCAGATATCAATAAATATAATTCAATTGACAAAAGCCTCAGGAATATAAATACTTCTAGCACAAACCCCACAATTACATGTTGGAGAAGTAATTTCAAATGAAATATGGGCATCTTTGGGTGCTCTAGCCATAGCTACTGAAGACTCAGAAAAGAAAAAAAAACAATCTTGTCATTGGCCTAGTTAAATAGTTAAATAAATAAATAAATCAGAAAATGATATGATCTTACCAATAGAAATTATGTTTAAAAAGAGATACTACTCCTGTGTCCTAGGGACCATGAGGAATTTCCATTTAACTCACCGCTAAAATAGATAGATAAACAGACAGACAGGTATAGATAGATCCCTATATCAATATACTTATATATGTATATGTGAAATCTATGTGTATAGGTAGATATAGTTATAAATACAGATTTATCATCTCCATTACAATGTGAACTTCTTGAGAAAAAGAGAGTGCTCTACTTTTCCATTATCCCTAGAACTTAGCACAGTGCTTCATATTTTGAAAGTATCTTATTTGAAAGTATTTGTTCACATATTCATAGATTTTTCTCATTTGTGAAATGTGGCGGGCTGGAATTAAACAATTTTTGAAGTCCTGCCTATCTTTGACCTGCGACAATATAAATAAATACCACACAAAAGGCCTGATTTCAAATTGATACTTCCTTCCTTACTGACTGTTATATTGTTTCAGTCATTTCATCTCAGTTTTCCCATATATGAAATAAGAAGGCTGGAATTAAATAATTCCAGAGATCACTTTCAGCTCAAATCCTAAGAGCACATGACCAATAATGTACAATAAGCACAAGTATTGTTATCCTGCTTCAAAAGCTTGATACTACTAATATAACCGTATGATTTGTCCAGGTTTTAAGATCATGCTTTCCATTTTATGTCTGAATTTAGAGCATATCCATATATTACTATTTTGGTCTAACCATGACTTTAATTCAATGAATTAGGGCCTTTGGTACAACTTTTGTGAGAAAAATGAAAAGTAGGATTGATTGTCTAATAGTACTCTAGCATCATTCAATACCACTGTTGCCAGGATTCCAATTCCACTTATTAGCAAATGACTGTTTTTGGAATAAGCCACACTATATTTTTTTTTATTGTAAAAAAGAAAGCTCCCCAAGCTCTTATATAAAACTCTTATGTGGAACATATATAGTGAACATTTTATTGATATTTTCCCTACAATGCTTAGGAAATTGCTAGACATGGAGCACAGAAAAATACTTTTACATAGCTTGAAATATTATATTTGTATTTTTCTTTGTTTTTAAGTCTTGCTTTCAGCATATAAATCTTTAGAAGTATCACAAGATTTTCTTTTAAATTATCTAAAGGATTAATTCAATTTCAGTAAGCAAATATTTATTTGGGTCAGATTGTTTTTCACTTTTGGTCAAAAATAATTGGAATACTAAAAAGGTGGGAAGGGATTATTACAGACATAAATTCACCAATTCAGGGAATATTTTATGTGGAAATTCACTGTACTAAAAACAATCTGAAACTTTTGCCATTGTTCATCTTTGAAAGTTGTTGATTCATCAGAGACAACATTTAGACCTATGCTTTCTGGTCTCTGAGATCATGCTTTGTTATATTATGCTATAACTCAAAAATGATATATTTTAAATGTAGAAAAGAGAAAATTAGAATGTGTTCCAATGTAATTAGGATTTCTATGGTTTACTGGGTACTCTTAAGAAGTTCTTAAGAAGAGCATATAATGAAAGGTAAATTGTCTTTAAGACTCCCTTAAAGGAAACCAAATTATATATAGTATACTAGTAATATATGTTAGTTGATTAAAACTGTATATTTTATTAGAAATTTGAACCCAAATATTCTGTAATAAAGGAATGATTTGACTGAATTTTAGTTAATATAAAGGAATAAAATGGACTAAGTCTGTAAAATAATTATACAAAGTAATGAGATAAGGAAGACTCAAAATTGTGCAGGAAGAGCTATCAGCTTTGTAATAGTCCCCCAATCTTCTTTCACAATAACAGAAAATGTGTAAAATCAAATTATGTGTGGAAAAGCCAAGGCGAGTCTTAAAGTGATTTTATCCACCTTGGAGCACATTACAAGGACATAAATGTCTATGGAAATTTGGGTGGGAGACAGTTAGGAATGTAATGTAGCAGAGGAAGTGGCCCAGGTTGTGGCTATGCCACTTGGCTGTGCTCGTACCTGAAGGAGAAATGAACTGTCCAATCCTCAGGGAAAGTAAAGATTCTGAGCATCTGATTAGAAGGAGATCTCATTTGACTCCTGCACTGCAACTGGGAGCAGAAACATATATTCTACTTTCTCTTTCATCCATTATCCATCTCTTCCACACAGTTCCTGGGAAGAGAAGAGTACTTATAATTGCAAAAGAACAGGTCCTCTGCTTGTCTAAGAAGCAGAGGGCAGACCAAGGTGGTAATTATTGTGAGAAAGATTAGTTAGTAATTAATTAAGTATTAAGTATGGACCTAGCAGGAAGGACTGGAGCATTCCAAGATGGAATGAAGGAGCAGGAAGTGGCTTGTGCCCTGAGAGAGACTCCATTAGTGGTTGGTATAAACTGTTGCTAGCCCTGGGAGATCTCAGAGTTAAGGACACCCTGCATCCTGATTCCCTGGGATCCTGAGTGGTGGTGGCATCTAACAAGTGGACAAGACCTACAGAGTAGCACCAAGGGGAGGAGGAGTTTGGGATCTGGTGGACAGCATCTCAAGCACACTCTCTCTACTTGGATACCTTGGACCACCTTGGCTTTTGTCATTTCTGTGATCATCTGTGGATAACCGTGAGAACCCTCAAAGTCACCCTCAGCCCTTTAGCTGTGCTGGTCAAACCTGGCTTGGACCAGGTTTGAAGCAGCTCTTCCAGTGACTCCTACACTGCTCCTTTGGCCCTGTCTGCTTAGGTCACTAAAATTAGAGTAGACAAGTCATCTCCTTTCCCTGTGGTGTTGCCCTTTAGGTTTTAAGTATAGAATTCTCTATCCCACCTTTATTTAGTTGAACATAATTAAACCTGTTAAAACATTTACCTTGCCTGCTGGTTTCAAAGACTCTGGCTTAGTGGTGAGCTGAGTGGCAGTTGGCCAACAGCCATTCTTGTCAGTTAGGAGCAGCTTAGCTGTGTACTCTGGTCTCCCTATCCTGGTCCTGTCTCTCCTTCAACCCAGTGTGTGTGTACCCACAACCATTTAGATTATATTTTAACATCCCTGGGGCCCATCTCTTTTACATAGTGAACAGACCTCTTCTCAGATTACATCAATTTACAACCATTAAAAACTCACAGGTCCTCAAATGTAGCTGTGAACACAGCAGGACATAAAAGGCAGAAGCTCAGGCCAATTGTTCTCCCCAGAGATGAGCACACCCAAACTCTAATGAAGTCTAAAGTCAAGAATTAGGATGATAAAACAAGTAAATTACAACAATGAAAAAGCCTGACCATAAAAATCTTCTGTAGTGAGAGGTAAACAAAACACAAAGTCAAGAAGATGATGATTTGAAAACATCTACAAGTGAAGAGTTAAGGAAGAAATTCAGCTGGATGTGAATCAATAAGAATTTCCATGAAACCTAAATAAAAAATAAAAAGAACAAAAATTATAAAATTATAGTAATAGAGGAGAAACTAGAAAAAGAAATGAGAGTTATGCAAGAAAAATTATGAAAAGAGAAATGAGTAGAACCAAGAGAAAAATGTATATATGGAAATAGCAATATTGTTTGAAGTATAACCTGTCTTTACCTCCAGAGAAAGAATTGATAAATGAAAACAAACAAGACATAGTTTTCTATATAAATACATCATTTTGTTAAATGATACCTAATGAGATACATGAGATACAAATAATATGAGATATTTCAACATAATTATATTTTTAAAAAGATAAAAGCATTAACAGTTTGGTAAAAGAGGTACAAAATATTGAAAAAAATAATTCTTTAAAAATTGAATTGGTGAAATGGTGAATCAAAAACATTGTTTTAATACTGAAAAAAGTCTCTTTAGAAATAAGAATTGGCCAAATTGTAGAAGTACAAAATTTGAATTAAGAAAAAAACTCCTAAAAAATTCAAATTGGTCAAGTCTAATAAGATATAAAGAAATAATAAAACAAATTTAAAAGGATGAACAATTAGAAGAAAATGTGAAATACATCATGGAGAAAAGAAAACAAATAACCTGAAAAGTATAGAGGAAAAACCGTTTAGGAATTATTATTCTACATGAAAAACATAATCAAAATAAGACCCTAAGCATCAAGTTTCAAGGAATTAGAAAAGAATACAATACAAGTATGTGAAAATGAGAGGTCAAATTACATTGAAAGGATTTACTGGTCAGTTTCTGAAAGATATCACAAAATAAAAAATCTCATGAATATTATAGTCAAATTCCAGAGTTTCTAGGTCAAGAGAAACTTTTGCAAGTAGCCTTGAAAAATAATTCAAATACTATGGAATCACATTCAGGATCAGAAAAGACAAGAGGGCTTGAAATATAATATTCCAGGAGGCAAAGGAGTTGTGAATACAACCTAGAATAATCAGCTATGGAAAACCAAGTATAATTTTACAAGAAAAAAGGATCTATTTAATGAGAGAACTTTTAAGCATTCCTAAGTCCACAGTAGGACAGAAAAATTTTTATTTAAATAGAAGACTCAAGAGAAAGAAAAAGGCTAAATATAAATAATAAATCATAAAAGATTGAACATAGTTAAACAGTTTACATTCCTATACAGGAAAATTTTAGATTTAAGAATATTTGGAGGAATCAAGGAAAATCTTTGGATAGAGTTCTGGGCCTGGAGTCAAGAAGCCCTGTGTTAAAATCTGGCAACACATGTTTACTAGCTATGTGACCATGAACAAGTCATTCAGTCTCTTCACTGGAGAAGGAAATGGCAAACCACTTCAGTATCTTTGTCAAGAAAATCCCATGGAGATAAATGGTATAACAAAGAGAAAGACATGACTAAATGGCTGAACAAAAACAACCTGAGAATTTTATAATCTCTAGGATAGTGAAAGTAGTCTACTTAAAATGAATGAGTAGAAGACTTTTGTTTTGGGATGAAAGAAATAAAAGTGTGATAAAAAGATAAACTGAGAGAAGGGGCAAAGGAGTGGATTAATGGGGAGAAGTATCTCACATAAAAGAGGCACATAAAAGTTTATACAATGGAGGGGAAAATGAAAGGATAAGCAAGAAGTGCTTAAACACCATTCTCATTTGAAATGGTTCAAGAAGGAAGAATATAAATACACATTCAGTTACATAAAGAAATTAATCTTACCCAAAAAAGAAGTAGAGTAAAGGAAGTTAAGAGAAAGCGTGGTGGAAAAAGAAGGAGGGTAGAAAAGGGGACCAGAAGTCAAAAGCAAAGCAGAATCTTGAAATGGGACAAGAAGAAAAGAAGTATAAATGTGGGGAAAAAATAGAATGGATGGAAATATGGGGTTAGCAATCAGAACTATAGAATTCTGGAAAGATGGCAGCTTAGACAGAGTCAATCTTAAAACCTCTGCACCCTTCCATACTGAGATAGAAAACAATGTGCTTCGAGAAGAAAGAGGACCAAATCTAACAATGGGAAAGAGCATTGGGGGAGGAGGGCATGGGGGGGATTTCTACTGCTGGACAGCTAACGAGGTATGCCAAGAAAAAGGCTTGAATTCTTGAACTTTCAGGTTTGAGGGCATAGAAGGAAAACGACAAACTGGGAAAAAATTCTTTATGACAAAAACTCTGACAGAGGTCTAATTACTCCAAATATACAAGGAGCTAAATCAATTGTATAAAAAATCAAGCCATTCCCCAATTGACAAATGGGCAAGGGACATGAATAGGCAATTTTCAGATAAAGAAATCAAAAGTATCAATAAGCACATGAGAAAGTGTTCTAAATCTCTAATAACTAGAGAAATGCAAACCAAAACAACTCTGAGGTATCGCCTCACACCTAGCAGATTGGCTAAAATTATAGTAGGGGAGAGTTGTTGGAGAGGATGTAGCAAATTTGGGACACTAATGCACTTCCTGTGGAGTTGTGAACTGATCCAACCATTCTGGATGACAATTTGGAACTATGTCCAAAGAGCTCTAAAAGACTGCCTGCCCTTTGATCCAACCATACCATTGCTGGGTTTGTACCCCAAAGAGATCACAGATAAAAAGACTTGTACAAAAATGTTATAGCAATGCTTTTTGTGGTAGCAAAAAACTAGAAAATAAGGTTATTGCCTTCAATTAGGGAATGGTTGAACAAATTGTAGTATATACTGGTGATGGAATAGTACTGCATTCAAAGGAATAATAAACTGGAGGAATTCCATGTAAACTGGAATGACCTTCAGGAATTGATGCAGAGTGAAAGGAGCAGAGCCAAAATAACATTGTACACAAAGACTGATAAACTGTGGTAAAATTGAACATAATGGACTTCTGTACTAGCAGCAATGCAATGACCTAGGACAATTCTGAGAGATTTATGGAAAAGAACACTACCCACATTCAGAGGAAGAACTACAGGAGTGGAAACACTAAAGAAATGCAACTGCTTGAACACATCGGTTGACATGGACATGATTGGGGATGTAGACTCGAAAAAAAACACACCATTGCAACCATCAATAATATGGAAATAGGTCTTGATCGATGACACATGTTATAACCAGTGGAAATGCCTGTTGGCTATGGGGGAAATTTGGGGAGGGGTGAAGGGGAAAGTAAGAACATTAATCATGGAACCATGCAAAAGTTTTCTAAAATAGTTAAAAAATTTTAAAAATCAGAACTATAAATGTGAATGAAATTAACTCATTCATAAAATGGAAAAGGATAGAATGTATTAACAATCATATTTCAACAATGTGTTGTTTGCCAGAGGAAAACTGCAAATAGGAACATACATACATGATTAAATTCAGGGGAATAATGGAAAACCTATTATGGTTCAACTCAATTAAAAACAAAACAGTAGTAGCAATCATAATTTTAGAAAAAGAAAAAATAGATCTAATTAACAGAGATAATCAGAGAAACTACATTTTGCTAAAAATCTAACATATCTAATGAATTAACTTCAGCTCTGAATATATATGCAACAAATAAAATAGCAAACAAATTGTTGAAGGGATAGTTAAATAAGGTAAATGAAGAAATAGTAAAGCTATACTAATCAGAGACCTCAATTACTCTTCTAAGAATTAGATGAATCTAAACATAAAATAAAGGGGATTGTGTTAAAATTTCATCTTGTTCTGGTCCCTTTGGCCAAAGCCACTATATCCTAATCATTATAATATGCAAGTTAATGAGTAATCTGTATAAAGAATCCATGGGGGTGGGGTAGCTGGGTAGCTCAGTGGATTGAGATGATGGGAGATCCTAGGTTCAAATCCAGCCTCAGACACTTCCTAGCTGTGTGACCTTGGGCAAGTCACTTGACCCCCATTGCCCACCCTTACCACTCTTCCACCTATGAGCCAATACACAGAAGTTAAGGGTTTAAAAAAAAAGAATCAATAGTAATAGGAAGTGAGATTGGAAGGGAAAACTAGAAGTTACATTCAAACTATCCCAAAGATCAAAAGAATATGATCTTAAAACTATACAATACACTAACCAAAATTCATATCCTTGTGTAAAGTGGTGAATCAGCAGAAGCTATCTAGCTTCAGCTGTCAGATTCTAGTCCTATTATATATATAAATACCAGAAAACTTCCAGAAATTCACAATTCTAGACCAGCAGAAGATCAAAACAGTCCTGATAACTATGAGATAATGACTAAAATATTAACTGTGATTTGGGTATTTTAATTAAGTCCAAGTTCTTACAGTTAAAAGTTAGTCTGTTCCCCCAAACAAAACAAAACAAAACAAAGCCATATAAAAACTCCTACATACTAAGAACTCTTCTCCAACAAATCCATGCTGCAATTCAGGATCACCTGAGTAAAGCTATGTCTCCCACCCCTTCTTTTTTGTCTAAATGATTCTATCACTATCACTTAATCCAATCCTCAAACCATACTATAGGCATCAGCTCTCTTTTTGCTGCTTGTCTCTGTACTTTCTTAGCTTAATTAAAGTGTGATTGTCATCCCATTTCCTGCAACTAGTAATAGTCTTTTCTGGTGACTATCCAAAGAATTAGGCTGCTTGTCCACATTTAATAATTTCACAAATTGGAGCAGCTGGATGACTTAGTGATTTGAAAGCCAAAGATGGGAGGTCCTAGGTTTAAATCTGGCCTCAGAAACTTCTTAGCTGTGTGACCTGGACAAGTCACTCAATGCCCATTGCCTAGCCCTTACCAGTCTTCTATGCATTATTGATTCTAATTTTGAAATTAAGGGTTTTTTTCATTAAAATATGTAAGGGGGAAACTGAGGTTTTTGAGTAAATATATTTACAAATGGTCACCACAGGATTGAACAATTATCAATCCTCATTTAAGAATAATCTCAAGTCAAAATTAACTTTTATAGAATTTTATTTACAATTGAGAAGAGAGAGAGGAAATAAGGAAATAAGAATCCAACACAGTAGGCAATTTACTTCAATCCTGTAACTAATCCAGGTAGATCTAATTAACCCTCACCGGATAGTCAGAGGGCCGGAGGGTCAGAGGTGAATGAAGCAGAGCTTCATTCAAAGAGTCTATTAAAGGGAAGTTCAGGAAGATTCAGTCTTTACACTCACCACATGGACTTCTAAAGAAGATATTGAAAGGAATTTCACCAAGGTCTCAGTGTTCCAGCCAGCACTCCTCCACAGACCAGAAAAGCTCCTTCACCAGCAGCCCTCTTCACTAGAAGACCCTCAGGTGAATGAGGACCTCCTCCTTTTAAAGGGGTCACTTATACATCACTTCCTGTGCCTCCCTCCCAATTTGTGTGTCCAATCATAATAGACATTTCTCATAGGACCACATAGGGGGCAGTCAGTTGATACTGATTCATCACCCACTCTAGCACACGTGTGTTAGGACCTCCAAAAACTGGAGGTGCTCTCACCTTTGATGATTAAATCTAAAGATTGGCAGTATAGACTTAATCTAATAATCACAAATAGTAATAATTTCATAAGTTAGTTATCAGCATAGAGATGAATGGGATTTTAGAAAAGTTGTTGGATTAAGTTTTTTGAGAATTTAAAATGGAACCAGAGAGGAGTATACATTTTCCTCAGCTGTACATGACATCATTATTAAAAAATTGGCCATATATTAGGGTATAAAAATATCACAACCAAAGGTAGGAAAGCAGAACTATTAATACACTCTTTTCAGACCATAATGCAATAAATTACACTTAATAGGTGATGAAAGTATCATTTGAAAATAATTGAAAACTAATCTAATCCTAAAGAATGTAGATGATTATAGAAACAATAATTTCATAAAATTAAAACAGTGAGACAACGTATCAAAATTTGTTGGAAACAACCAAAGCAGCATTGAGAGGAAATTTAACATTCTCAACATATCCTAAATAGTCTTGCTAACACACCTTCTATGAATACTACTTCTAACTACTATGATAATGAAGATAATTTTTAAGAATTATAAATACATCTTTTCATATAGGAATATAAGCCATTTGACCTTATTGAAGCCCTAAAATTATTTTTCTTTCTTATTTAGTTTTCTATGCTTCTCTTGAATTTTATATTTGGGTCTCAAATTTTCTGTTTACTTCTGTATTTTTACTTCAGGAATGCTTGGAAATCTTCTATTTTATTAAATGACCATACTTTAACTTGAAAGAATATAGTCACTTTTGCTGGGGAGTTGATTCTTGGTTTAAACCCAATTACCTTGTCTCCTGGAACATCATATTCCAACTCTTCTGGTTCTTCAATGTAGAGGCTGCCATATCCCATGTGATCCTGACTGGGGCTCCATGGCATCTGAATTCTTTCTCTCTAGCTGCTTCTAATATTTTCTCCTTGTCCAAGGAGCTCTTGAACTTGGCTAGAATGTTCCTGGGAGTTGTCATTTGGAGATTTAATGCCAGAGGTGATCTATAGATTTTTTGATCTCTATTTTACCCTCTTGTTCAAGAATACCAGGTCACTTTTCTTGGATAATTTCCTGTCTTGGCTTTTTTTGTTTTGGTCATGACTTTCAGGCAGTCCAATACTTCTTAAATTCTCTCTCCTGGATGTATTTTCCAGGTCAGTTGTTTTTTCAGAGGTATTTCTTAAATTGTTCTATTTTTTCATTCTTTTGATTTTGTTTTATTGTTTCCTGATTTCTCATGAAGTCATTTGCTTCTAATTTCTCAGTTCTAATTTTTAAAGGCTAAATATCTTCCATGACCTTTTGATCCTCCTGTGACAGATATTCTCCTTTCCTAGTAACAGTAAATAATATATTGCTGCATTTCAATTGTAATAAACAGATGAATGTAGTAATTTTAATAATTTTGTTGCCAGCTACACAAAATGATAAGCAAGACAATTTCAGAAAAAGTTCAAACTAATGCAGAGCAAAATAGTCAGAACTGGGAAAACATTATATACAGTAATATTAATACTGCATGATGATCAGCTGTGATAATTTGGCTCCTCTCAGAAATACAAGGAACCGGATCAATCCTGAAAGACTTATGGTGAGGAATGCTATCCCCCTCCAGAGAAAGAACTGTTGGAGTCGATTGAGTGAGGATCAAAGTATGCTATCTTTCACATCGCTGTATTTATGGGGGTGTTTTTTTGGTGGGGGTTGATTATAGAAGAGAGTGCTCTTACAACAATAACCAATATGGAAGTGTTTGTATGATAATAAAAATAAAATAATAACAGCAATTTTGTTGCCATTATAAGGCATTGCCATTACTAAATTGCATTTAGGAATAGATTTGTTTGTGAAAACATTATTATACATTGTATATATATATATACACATACATATGTAAAATATTTATGTCTTGAAAACCCCACTTACATGTCTCTGTCTCCATCCCATTGACACTTCAAAAACAGGTCAAATTTAAAGATTTTCTTCCATTTCATTTCACTCCACTGTGTTTTCCTTATTATAACATAATTAGATGATATAAATTACATATAAAGTTACAATAAATTAAGTAATTTATTGTATACTTATATACAGACATGTATATACAAATATATGTATGTACATATGTGTACATATACAAATGTATGTATATACAATCCATATACATAAATTACAATAAATGTAAATTACAACATAATTAGATGATATAAAACACTGGGTTGTGACTAAAGAAAATAAATATTTGTCATCTATTATAAACGCTTCTGAATGGATCTTTTGCTAAATCAATGATAGATAATTGGAAAGATCCATTGGATTTGAAAATAAGTTTACAAAAGGAAAAGTTCTGTCAATGTATTTTACCAAGTCCTCTTCAGGAGGAATACACAGTCAAATATTTGGAGTGAGCTTGCTAATAACCAACTTAAGTCTTTATTCAAGCTGGGCAAGATAGGGAGTAGCTACTGGCAAGTTTACAGCAAACAAATTATAAAATCTGAATATCCTTTCCTGTTGTTCTTTTCAGCTTCTAAAGTGTCTCTCCTCCCTCATCTATTACAATGTTAATTTGATATCGTGAATCTTGGCACATTACAATGATGTCCTTCTGTTAGTATGTCAGTTTTATTATATGAATAGAGGTTGCTGATCTCTTACCCTCTGGTATCACTTTCAGTGGAGAAAATGCAGTATTATTTTAATGATATGTGACAGATTTCCTAGACAGAATTTATGGAACTTTTCCAAAAAAAAACATCCTGAATCATTAAACATGGAGCCAAGTGGGAGGTCATTATTGAGTAACTCTTAAGTATAATAACACAAAAGTATCATTCCTAATGAATGTGGAATAATTTATAGGAAACAATGTCAGATTTTCATAAGAAAAATACTGATGTTAGTGAATCATTTTAATCCATATCTGCAAATTAGCTTATTTATATTTTTGAAACTTGAATACCAGAAAACTGCAATTAAGGAATGGGGGAAGAAAAGAACCTATTAATTTATTAACTTCTCAAACTAAATTTTAGCACTGATGACTGTATAAGTTTATCTTTTATTCATATTACAATGAAATATATTGCAGTCCACAAGATTATTAAAGAATTTTGTTTTAGATAAATTGCTGTCTCATTCCATCGAAGACTACAATTTGCAAAGGAGTGGGGAATTTTAAAACATTGCACCCATGACCACTGATATCTGTAGTACAATAATTGCTTAGGAATCTTCCTGTGGCTCCAGATTCTACAGTATCTAACTCAATTAAAATCAACTCATCAGATTTCTAATAAACACCTACTATAGTGTCAACTAGATACCCCATTAAAGCTGAGTTACAGATAAGTCTTGAATTCCAATAGATTTTCAGACATTTATTAGCTGAGTGATGCTAGGCAAGCCATGTAACTCATGTCTGCCTCAATTTCCTCATTCCTAAAATGTGGATGATAATAAAATCTACCTCCTAAGATTGTTGTGAGGCTAAAGTTAGCAATAATAATTTTAAAGTGCTTTGTAAACTTTTAGGTGCTGTATAAAAGCTGCTTTTTGATATTATTATTAAGTTCAAGTCAGAGCACTAGGTACAAAGGAAACAGACAAAAACAAGACCATTTCTGTCTCAAGAAGGTTCTATTATTTTCAACTTCTTGGCTCTTTATGTTTATTCTGAAGGTAGAACTTGTAAAATTAATTGACAGAACTTGTAAATTCTCTTTACTTAATACTTCCATTCTACTAGAGAATAAAAGTTAGTTACAAGACCAGAGAAACCAAGAATATAGAAGGAGAAGGGAAACACAGAGATGTAAAAGGATAATAATAACTATATTCTTCTTCGTGTCTTTAAATGAAAATTATAAATAGATGTTCTAAAATTCATAGCTGATGTTAAAAGGTATATTTATGTATGCAGGTAAGGGGACCTCAGAGGTGATATGATATGAATAATGAGTGATAGACTTGAAGCCACTGGATCTAGATTCGATTTTTGACCTTGTACATAGTTATATTTGTAAATGACACATTTGGATGTCCTTAATTAAGTCATTTAATATTCCTGTGTTTTGGTTTATTTATCTGTATAATTAAGGAGTTGGAGCATAAGGCATCTAAGTTTCATTTCATTTCAAAATCTATGATTTAATGAATGTAAATTATCTTCTAACATTTGCTCAATGACTCAGTATTGAGGAAATTGGTACATATTGACTAATGATGAAGTATTACCCATCAATTACCTCTCTACTGGCAAGGAAGTGATGGGACCAAGATGTAGAATAGGACGTACTTTCAGACGTGGTTAATGTAGGAAGTTCCTTTGCTTGACTATGCATATTTGTTAAAAGATTGCTTTTTTTCAGTGTGAAGGCAATGAGGTTTCAAAGAGTTTAACTGAAGATAGGGTGCAAAAAAAGTACACATAAAAGAAAAAAGAACAAAAATTGGCCATTCTAGCTTCATTTTATAATACACAAAATAAAACAGGAAGAAGTTAAGAAGAAATCAAAGATGAGATCACTGAAAGTTACATATTGGAATGGGAAAAATGTGAAATGTGATCTACATGTAATATCTACAGTCTTGCGCACAGACATCTTCTGTTAAATTATTTATATGGACATGCCTATTTGGTGTTAAGTTCAGAAAAAAATACCTCTTTTTGAAACCCATTCCATATTTAGATAATTCCTTATTATGTTTTCTTTATAATTAAACAAATTTGGGGGGCTTCTTCCATCTACCAGTTTTGTATCTCACCTCTGAGGCCAAAATAAAATAATGATAATAATTTCATAAAAGCCCCTCAACATTTTGAAAGTTACAGATATATTACTTTCATGTTATGACCTTTTTCATTATGTCTTCCATGTTGTCAAAGTCCTACCTACATAGTTTATACAGAACTGGACAAAATAATATATTCTTCTGAAATTACTATCACCTGACTACGATTTTTCCTGTTGTCTAACTCAGTGATGGGCAAACTACAGCCCTTTGGCCAGATGCAACCCCCTGAACTGTTCTATCTGGCTGCAGGACATTATTCTGAATCTGAAGAATACAATGAGTAGGATACCATACAATGAAACTTCAAAAGAGTTGCCTTAGAAACAGACTGACAGATGAGCATTTCCTTTCCTTTGGCCCCTCTTTAAAAAATTTGCCCATCACTTGTCTAACTAATTCTTGTAATGACACTGAATTCAGTAGTTGTTGATCCCATTTGTCATGCTCAGTTGTTTTAAAGAAGGGATATTTAACCCTTTTTTATAAACTCCTTTGGTAGTCTATGGAAGTCTACGGACAGTTCAGAATAATGTTTTTAAGTGAATAAAAATATATAGGACCACAAAGGATTTTCAACTGAAACATATTTATATTTTCAAATTTCACAAATCTCATGTAATGAACTGTTACTTAGTGTCTACCCTATCCATAGTAAGTCCTCAATGAATGTCTGTTGAATCGAATTTTAGCAGAAAGTTGCTAAAATTAAGTAAATATGACATACAGTATATACAAATATCTAGCTAAACTTAAATGAAATGGGTCTTTTCCTACAAAGAAGGTTCTATTAACAGAAAAACAACATTTTTCTTTCATTTTTCAAATTTCATTTTATTCTACCATCCAGAAAAATATGAGTGCAAGGGTAAGGATAAGAAAAAATGAACCATAAGTAAAATTAGGAGAATGCCTCCAGGTAAATTCAGTTCTCTGTTTTGTCAGTTTTCAGTGGACTTAGACTAATTTATTTGCTGCTTCAATTGTTTCCAGATTTCCCTTTATTATCTATCACAATGACAGTCACTCAAGTCACTCAGTCTCTTCTTTCTTCAACCTCAAATGAGAATACAATGAATAAATTTTGTCTTTTCCTTTGAATCACTGACTTAATGTGAACTCAGCACAGGGTGGTTTAGGACTGAATCCACCTGAAATATCTTAGCACAGCACTTCTAAATGGCACTGCTGGCTCCAGAAAAATATAGGCCATACTGACAAGAAAAAATGTTTGTAAGAAGGTACTGCACAAAAAGTATTCAATCTAATTCATGAATCTGTGTCAATACCATAACTGTCAGGAACAATATAATTTCGTTTGCTTGTTATGAGATTCCTCTTCACTTTGTAGGTTTGGGCTTACATGGCTTCCTAAGAGTCTTTTTATCTTTGTCTTCAACTAAATTTGAATTCCATCAGATAGATAAGGATGTCTCAGTGTGGAGAAAGTACCTTCAAGATAATGACCAAATAGTTGATCTGTTCTGGTGTATCAAACCAGGTTATTTCTGGAGAAACAAGTTTGACACATTTTTCAATAGCAGTAAATTTTACTGGTAGTAACATATCTCCTGCACTTGAAAGAATGAGGCAATAGTCCCAAATTTTTTATTTTAAAAAGATCTTATCCCAGTTCTTAAAATATCAAAGTCAAAATACTGAAAAATCAACAAAGATTATCCTCATATAATAATAATAATAATAAATATATTTTACTTTTTTAAGAACCAGGAACACAATCTTCAAAAGAAATTTTACTTATCGTGGTTAATTTGTCAGGCCAGTGTGCACCTCTCCAACTCTCCAATATTAAAAAAAATCCCTAAACTACACCTTGAACCAGAAGTCCACCAAATTTTTGAATCACATCTTTTTTTTTCTCTTCTTTGAGTTTCTACTTCCTTCAGGAAAACTATGATATTTTTACCTTTAAAAGGCAATGAATTTTTTCTTTGCATATTTCAGATAACATTTTGTTTTCCACTCATTCTACTCTATTATTATTCCAAAATGTATCTGAATTACCTGTATTATGGTGAACAACTCTCTAAGAGCAGATATCTTACATGATCTAAACTTTACTTTTTCCCAAAATCTAGCATAATGTTTTGTTCATAGTAAGCTCTTAATATTGATAAAAAATTCACTTCAGCTCTCTAGACCTCAATTTAATCATTTGTTACAGATCATTGGACAAGGTAATCTCTAACATTATGATTGGAAGATGTGATTTCCTCAACATGTAGTTTTTACTTTAATGATTATTTTAGAGAGATAGAGACAGAGACAGAGAGAGACAAAGAGACATAGAAAAAGAGGCAGAGATAGAAACAGGTACACAGAGATAGAGACAGTTAGCTACAGAGTGAGAGAAAGAAAAAGACAGAGAAACATTAAATGCTTATTATGTGCTAGGCACATGCTGAGAATTCGGATACAAACACATGTAGGAAAGATAGTCCCTACCCTCAAGGACTTTAAATTCTTGTGGAAGAACAGGATGAATAAAATTGAATTGAAAGGAGGGAGGGGTACAGATGAACTACCATTGTGTGGCCATGACTGGAAAGTGGCAGGGGATCTGGTTTTGGACAAAAGAATGAAAAAACTTACTGTTCAGGCCCCAGTATGTTTATAGTGTCAGAATCAAAGTTCTTGGGAGAAAGAGTTGGGAATGATAGCCAGAAGAGAGAAATAATGGTGTGAAGATTTCTAAGAAGTGACATGAAGGTGTCACTCCAGTTAAAATAAAGTAAAATTTACTGTTAAAACAAGGGATATTTCCAGGCGGAAGAAGTAATATAATGGAAACAATATGGTTTCACTTTATAGATGCTTTGTATGAACATGAGAAAAAATTCTATAGGTATCAAAAAAATCAGTGGCTTAAATGACAAAATTATTTCTCTGGTTCTCCTCTCCATAATGGATCCTATTTCTTTCTGCAGTTTGACTTCATGTGTAGCATAATGGTAGGGGAAAATTAAGAAGAGGTGGGTCCCTGAGGAGAAACCAGTCATATATTGACCCATTCTGTTGCTTACAATATGAAAGCAGAAAACATCACCAAAACACTTTGAAGCTATAAATGTTCTGTCATACCATCAATGTGAAAACTCTCTGCCAATGCTTATTTAACCTCTTTGATACCTTCTTGTCTTGCATATAATTCTGGTTTAGATTTTCTTATTTTTCTTCCATAAACTATTGAATTTAATGAAAGTTTTCCTCTTGTCATTGCAGTAGGTACACTGACAGATTATCTCCATTTAAAGGTACTTTTTCCAGTGCATACTTGTTGAGTAGACTATGATAAGTATCTCAGAAACTGAAAACCTTTAATTCAGTTAAATCCCAGTTAGCTGGGAATTTCCCTAATGCACATCCTTCTGAAAGTTTTCCTTATACTATTAATATCAGTTTACCAACTATTGAATGGCCTAGAAGGAAATAATTTTTTATCATATTATATAAAATGTTTTAGGGACCCCATCTGACTGATGGTCTACCCTCAACAGCTGTCACATATTTCTCACATATTTTGAAAAAGGACATTAAGTTAAAATATTTTCCTCTACCTTTAGGAGGTGGTAGCAGCAGCAGCAGCAGTGGTTGTTGTAGTTGTATTAGTAATAGTATTGTTGTTGTTTCTATATTGTTGGAAATCAAAAAAGTTTAGCTTGGATGAAGAATTTATATGAAGTGATGCAAAGTGAAGTGAGCAGAACCAGGGGACCATTGTACATAGTAACAAAAATAATATATCATAATCAACTATGAATGACAACTATTATCAGCAGGGAAAAGGTCCAGGAGAACTCTAAAGAACTCATGATGAAAAAGGGATATCCATCACCAAAAGAACAGAGGCTTAATGCAAGTTGAAGCACATCATTCTTTATTTGATTTCTTCTGAGAATTTTTCTTTAGTGTAAACAATATGTATATTTTTTCACATGAAGAATCTGGAAATATCTATTATATGATAATATATGTACAACCTGTATCATACCTGTATTTAGATACAACCTGTCTTCTTGGGGAGGGCAGGGAGTGGTTTAAGGGAAGGAGAGAAAATTAACTATCAACTCCAGATCTCATTTCTTATCACATAAGGGTATAAACCTAAAAGAAAAATGGAATTCTTCTACAATATGACTCATTAAGCACATTTCTATATATGAAAGGTCATATATCCCTCAAAATTCAACAGTTCCTTTTATTAAGAACCTAATATAATATAAATTCAACTTAAGTTAATTTTTTTTCTCCTAACATCAGAATCATAATGGTATCCAACTGCATTTGGATGTTGTTTCTCATTATCATGATGTGGTATGTATATACAAACACATGTCTATGTCTTTCTGTATATAGAATTATAATCATGTACAAATTAATGTGTATATATACATATATATGTATGTATGTATTAGAAGTATGTTAGAAATGAAAATGTGTCTGTCATTTTAAATTAATGTACATTATCATAATATCTACCTAGGTGTATCTATGTAGCTTATACTTCCTCATTGGTTTGAAAAAATATTTAATTTTCAAGTCTTATTAAATAAGTTTTGTTGTATAAAACATGCATGATCATGTCTTCTATTATTTGTCTACATTCACTCATTTTTCTACATTACTCATTAACTGTCACTGAAAGATTAAAGTAACATGAAGTCTATTGCCCAATTACATAACTAATTAAGTAGTTAACTAATATCAGGCATAATACTGACCCTTTTAGCAATTCATTAGACACTTTCCTCTTATAGACTTTTATTTATTTTGCCCATTAATAATAGTCTTCCTGATAGACTTCAGTTTATGAGAGTTTATTCCAGAAGCAAGCTGAATGCATGTTGCAGACATTTTTTTTTTGCAGATTTTAAAAGGAGAGAATATGGCAACAGAGAATCCTGCCTTCATTTGCATGGTTTTAGTTTCCTTTCTCCTTCCAGTGAAATGATTTCATTATCTTGAGGTTTCTTATATAAACTCCATTTGAAAAGGAGTCCATGAAAGACAAATAGAAGTAACAATGTAAAGACAGGAAAGTTTTCTATTATAAGGCACAATGGCCAGAGATCATGTGATAGGTATTAATCTCTTGTTCAGGACAGAACTGACTCCTTGGCCACAGATTTATGATTTTCCCTCTATGGGGATCTGATTGAAGAAAGCAATATGTTCACATGATTTTCAGTGCTTTCCTACTTAGGTAGTTCACAGATGTTTTATTGCTCTTAACTTGCTAAAATGTAATTTCAAAGAAAGCTCATATCAATATCAATTGTATTATGAGACACAAATAGTAAATCTTAAAGGGATAAGCACCCCCAAAAAAACTTTTAATATTGTATATCATTTCATTCACTCAACAAAAGGTAGGCTTTCTTGTAAGAATAAGAAGCAAGATAATAGGAAAAGAAAATTCCAGGATTATATCACAGAAATGAGGTTAATTATTTAAATTGCTTAAAAATGATATTAATTCAAGCGAATTCAACATTATATATTAAGCCTTGATGGGATCCAAGGCTAATAAACAGCAAAATAAAGTGGAAATATTGTTGATAATGGATTCAAGAAGACATAGGTATAAGTCTTGCTTCTTTTATTTATTAGCTGGCTATGAGATCCAGGGTAAGTCACTTGAATACTCTGTTTCAGATAACTCTCTACAATTGATCAACCAAGTCAGAGTTTGATTGCGCTCAGATTTGATAAAGGATATTGCCAGTAGTCTTGAAATAAAAAAACCTTCACATATATTAATATGTCCAAAATATTGTGCTAGGTATTGGAGAGAAAAAGGTAAAAATTAGTGGTGAAATTGTTTCATACATTTTTATGCTATCTTATCCATGTTGTTAAATCTTGATGGCTTCTCTTCTCTTGTTTCTGTATTTTCTTTATAAACTTGAAGCTTGGAATACCTTTAGCTGTGTCATACTACTAATTATCTTTCTTATCCCTTGTACTAATGTTTCTTTTTAGAATGGGGGAGCAGAATAAAAGCCATAATTATTTGGCAAAATCTTGCTGGACTAACAATGTATAAATTCCACCCCAAATCAATCAATGGTTTAATGTTGAAAAGCCCCCAATCCAGCAAATGCATGATAAGGCAGATGGTCCTATCCAATGTTATAACAACTTTTTGTCCTTTAATAAGAGACCCCACTATTTTGTCTAAAAAAATGAAGAGAATTATTCAATATTAGGAATTTTCTATATTTTCTTATTGTCTTCAAAATAATTATATTAATTTTCATTTATGTGAAGACTCATAGATTGTCAGATTTTGTCAGAAGTGACCTCAGTCACTCTACACCAGCACACTCCAATTTAATCCAACATTTGCCTAAATCAGTAATCTAGCTGACAATGTCCCCATCAAATAGACATTGAGATCCATGAGTATACTAATGAGAAAACCCACTAATCCTAAAGTCATTCATATCTCTCTCATCATTAGGATTTTTAAATGATCTAAAATTGTCTTCATTCTGACTTTTATTTGTTTCTCCAATCTTATCTTGCAAGGCCAACTGGTAAAAATCTAATCCCTCTTCAGCAAGATATTCTTTAAAATCCTGTAAGATTATTATGTTCTCCAAGTGCTTTCTTCTACAGAACTGATGTCCCTCCTGGTGCTTTACAATCAAATCCTGAGAGGACATGATTTCTAGTCTACTCACCATCTTGCTGACTTTCCTCTGGACAAAGGCATATTTTTCCTTGCTCTTCTAAAATGTGTCACCAGGAACTGGGCATAATAATATAGATATGCTCTGGTTGGGGCAATTTATTATCTTATCCTTCAATCTGGAAATCAAATTTTATTAATAGTGTTTAAGATTATAATTCCCTTTTCTGCCATACCCTTTTGACTAATCAGATGGAACTTAAATTTTTCTAAAGCTCCTAGACATATTTTATATATGTACTACTTTCTATCCATGTGTCCCTAATCCTGTCCTTGTATCCTTGTATAGTTTAATTTTTGGTACCTGAGAGTAAAGCTATATCTATTTATATAGCAAAGCCCTCTCTCTCTCATTCATTTTGCCATCTACAACCAAATATCGATTATTATTGAGATCTTTTTGGATTCCCATTCTATTAACTAAAGGTTTATATATGTGTTCAGACTTTGGTATATGCCATCTCTGTCTTCATCCAGCTATTGAATAAAATAGAAAGTCTTTCAACACCCCTCTAAGAATCTCCTTACATGTTCACACCAGATCCTTTATCAAAATTCTTTTGAGTCGATCAGCATTTAATAATTTCTGAACCAAGTTATCTCTAAAATGTTTGAGGGACTGTACCAAATGTCTCCATAGCAATAAAATTCATATAAATATGGTACCTGCAGCTTGTTCCCAAAGGATAAATAAACTTTATATCTTAAAGGAGGAGAAGAACAATGCATGAATCTTTTTTTCTTAATTCACTTCTACTGATGGAATTTTTCATTAGTTTTTGAGATACCTCTTTCTTTTGAATAAAGAACAGTCAGAATGCAGTTATTAAGGAGCTACCCTTTGACAGGCACTTGATTAAGCACTAGGGATACAAAAAATTTCAAAAATAGCCTATGTCCTCAAGTAGCTTACAGTTTATTGGAGGAGACAATATACAAATAACTAAAATATATAGAGGATAAATTGGAGATAATTAAAAAGAAAAATCATTGACATTAAAGAAGACCAGAAATGGGTGCTGACAGAAGGAAAGAGTTAAGCTGAGAATTGAAGGAAGTTGTTGAAGCCAAGGGGAAATGAAGAGAGAAAAATTCATGTATCTGGCAAATTCAGTGAAAATGTTAGGAGAACAGAGTTGAAATTTCTTTCTTGAGGAACAAGGTCATTGTCCTACTGTCACAGAGAACATGGATATGAGAAAAGTATAGGAAGATTAAAAAGGTAGGAAGGGCCCAAGTTATGAAGCTTATTGAAGACCATAGAGGGCAAGTAATAAGGATTGAGAGGATTTTATCGAAAAGGAATAGTTAACTGATCAGATCAGTGCATTAGAATGTTCATCCACAGTTTTGTAGGAAATAGAAGTAATATAAAAATGAAGGCTTCCTATCTGCATGAATGCTAAATATTATTAATGGAATGAATTGTTTTGTTTCATTTTTACATATGAAGCTATTTTTATTGGCATTTTGTTCTAGAGAACTTTTTAAACCTTACTCTCTCTCAGTACTCAGCCTACAAATACCAAAAAAAAAGGATGTTTTCTTTATGATTGATAGTTTGGGGAAAAGAGGCATTAAATGATTCTTTTCTTTTCCTTAGTATTTATACCTTATTTTATTTTGCTTTATTTTGTTTCTAAGTTTATCAATGATCATACTTTACATTAAAGGCATCCTTATTTATTTTAACTTTACCCTCAGGCACCCTGGAAGCTCTCAAGTTGCAACTCCAGTGATTTGATTGAAGGAAAAGGACAAATGACATTGAATGTATTGTATAAAATATAATGGGTTAGGTAAGAAAGATTATTTTAGGTAATTAAAATTCAATTTAATGCTTGGATCATAGGTGCCAAATTAAAAATGAGTTTGTTTTTTCTCCAACATTCTTTCTCCTATTTTTTCTCCCTCTCTCCCTGTCTCATTCCTTCCTTCCTTCTTTCTTTGCCAAAACATGACAACATAGAATCCAAGGGACCTAAGGAGCAAATATCTCTTTTTGAGAGAGAATTCAGCAAGGATAATATTCAAATAGCAGCCCCAAGTAAAACAATGCTGGAAAAAGAATGCCAGCTTACTGAATTTGGAACTGGATACACATTTTTTTTCTGAAGTGGTCACAGTGAAGAGAAGTATGATGAAGCTGTTGTAGTTTTGCAAAAAAATCTAATCTATTCAACAAGTATGTGTGCATTCCAAAAGGAGTGAACAATAGGCCCATGACCATGAAACTGATATTTGCAGGAAAGTGTCATACTACTATTATCAGTATGTATTCTCCCACGACAATAGATCTTGATAAAGTCAAAGAAAAACTATATGAAGACCTGAAGACGCTCATCAACAATGTGTCAAAAGGAGAAAAGCTAGGTGACTTTAATGTCAGAGTAGGCATAGACTATCAAACATAGTAGGGAGTCCTTGGGAGGAATGGAGTTAGAAACAACAGATATGGTTACTTATATTAAAGACCCATGCATCTCATAATCTTTTTTTCACCTTTACCTAAATGCAACATAACTTTGTGGATACATCCTCAAAGCAAATATCAGCATTTAATATATTATTTAATTATGAAGAAATGAGACAAACAGAATGTAAGACTAACCAAGGTAGTATGTAGTGCACAGTGCTGGATTGATCACAGCTTTATCCTTTCCAAGATAAATCTTCCCCTTCAACAAAAATAGTGGCTTCAAGGCAAGAAAACTGATAGAAGACTTAATGTCAACAGAGCCTCTGGAAAGTAACAGTTTGTTTCTGTCTTGAAGGGAAAATTGAACCAAAACATGGTTGGCAAGAGTGGAGAAGAAAAGGAATGGGTATCTTTCAGAAATTTGGTATACAGCACCACATTGATTCATATGAGCCAAAACACTCACTAACATCCATATTCCTTAGATGAAAATGATGGGGGAAATTTAGGAACTACTAAATAAATAAAAATAAGACCTCCATAGGGTTTACCAGCAGGATAGTTCATCATTTTCTAAGGAGACAGCATTTAACTTCACTAAAAGTCAAGTGCAAATGAATCTTAGAGAGATGCAGGATTCTTGGCTCAGTAAGAAATCAGATAAAATTCAGCTTTATACTCATTGTAACAACCAAAAGCATTTCTATAAGCCCCAAAGGCTATATATATGGGCCAGGGACCTATATACCAAAATTGTTCATTGATAAAGACATAATCCTAGAGAGGTGGGTTGTATACTTCAATAATGTTCTTAACAATCATCAATCAATGCTGAAACCCAGAGTCTATACCTTAGGTTGAATTCAATCTCTCTCTAGACAAATGTCCAACTGAAGAAGAGGTTTGAGAGCCATCAGTTTCATTTTGTGTGGCAAAGTATCTATTGCTGATTCAATTCCAGGAATATTTATAAGTCAGGGAATGTGCTGCTCATACAAAAGCTGAATGAAATCTGTATTATGTGGCAAAAGGAAGTTATCCTCCAAGAGATCTATTTTCCATCTCTGTATACAAAAAGTAGATAGGTTGTCCTATGACATGCATAGTAGTATCTCTTTCTTAGTCATTGCTGGTAAGATTATTTCTTGAGTCCTCCTTAGTCAGTTGATTTTCACCTAGAAGATGGTGATCTGTGGAAGAACCAGGGTGACTTCAGAAAAGTTTGAGAAACAGTTGACATAGTTTTTGCTGCCAAACAACTGTATAAGAAATGCCAGGAGAAAAACAAAGGTCTGTAAATAACATTCATAACACAGATCAAGGTTTATTATACTGTCAATTTTAAGAACTTATGGAAAGTCATGGCAAATTTGGTTGCCTGGAAATGTTAATCAGTATTGTTAACCACTTCTATTATGACATGCTTGCATAATCATAAAGATGCTCTTAGACTTCATTTGCCACCACTAGAGTGAAACAGGGCTGTCTCCTTGTGTACATGCTATTTAGCATGATGTTTTCAGCAATGTCATAGAGCATCTTCAATGAGAATGAAAATAGCATCAAGAACAGCCTCCACACTGATAGTAAATTATTTAATTTGAAATTGTTACAAGCTATGACTAAAGTGGATAGAGAATTAGTAGAAGACTTTATATTTAAAGATAATTGTGCACTCAGTGTACCCTTTGAGGCTGAGAAGCTACAAGGATAAAGTAATTTTCTTCCATTGTGTTAATATAAGCTTGAAAATAACAAGAAAAGAGATTCTCCAGCAGTCATCCTTACATTATCCATTCATGGAACTATACACTAGATCAAATGAAGAAATTTGAATTTTGAGAATAATTTCACTTACCATGGCAATATACTTTCTAGATATGTACACATAAATAATAAGGTTTATGTACACTTGTCAGAACTAGCTCAATGTTTAAGAGGCTCTGAAAGAAAGTTTGGGAAAGAAGGGTTTTAGACTGCCTACCAAACTGAAGGGTTAGAGCTATTGTACTAACCTCATTGATGTATGTCTGTAAAATCAGGAAATTGAATCATTTCTATCTGAATTGTCTTAGGGAGATTCTGAAAATCAGCTAACAAGACAAGATACTGAATACTGAGGTCCTTTCTTCAAATGAAATGCTAAACATTCAAAATCTACTACATAGTTCAACTCATTGAGGTGGCCATATTGCTCAAATAACAAATGTATGTTTGCCTAAAATAATGTTTTATTGAGAACTTACACAAAGCAAGAGCTAACATGGAGGGCACATGAAACAATACAAAGAAATTCCAAATGTTTATCTTGAATTTTGGTATGAATTGTAGGACATAAGAGGCCCTGGTCCATCACCACTCAAAATGACATGCCCACATCAAAAAAGGCATTGTGATCCAAGAGTAAAGCAGAATTGCAGTATCTTGAAAGAAAAGTGAGTCGCAAATTTAGATACATCTCCATTACAAATATTCATATGGGGTATTTGTGGCTATATTGTGGTAGAGCCTTCAGATACAGAACATGTGTTGTTCTTATCAACCACAGTTGGACACACTGTAAATTGACCCCAACATAGTGATATCATTATGGTTCTCTTGAAGTATAAAGGAAAACAGCCCATCGAGCAACTAGAAAAAGTCTAGACTCAACAGAAGAAGATATCTAATTATCTACTATACTCAGGATCATTCAGGGTTTGCTCATAGCTTTTAGTTGAAGAACTTGGTACAAGGGATGGCCTCCCATAAACAAATGGAGGAAAACTCTTATAAAAGAATACTTTGGCCAGAGGAATTAATCCCCAAGAAGAGAGATAACTAAAGCTTTGAAAATATAAACTAAGTCTAATCCCAAATGCTCAAAAATGTATAAAATAGCTTATAATTCATTTCAGACATAACCATCATTGGATTAATACTTACTGGCAACCTTCCAAAAAACTAGGACTGCACTGAATCCCAAGATATACATATGAAGCAATTAAAATAAAATAACAATATATAATGAAATACCAGGAAAATATGATAATAAATTTGATGGGAGTTAAAAAAAAGTTACATTACAACAGATATTTTTAAAGGAATAAATTTAACTAGATTGATGGTAAGGTCCTTTCTAATTCTAAAATTCTATAATTCAATTAATAATAATTGTATTTAGTATCTATAGAGTACTCTGAGGTTTGTAAAGCATTTTATATATTATCTCATTTAATTCTCACAACAAGCCTATGAGTTAAGTGCTCTCCATTATACTGGTTAAAAAACTGAGTCTGAGAAAACTTGTTACTTGCCCAGGGTCAGGTAGCTGTTATCTAATGTTTTGTTGGGTACTTTTATGTCTATTAATCAAAAAAGAAACAAAAAATTACAAAAGTTTTCAGAAGTAACTAACGGAATTATCATATTGTAAATCTCTCTGTATCTGAAGATGGCTCTAAATCTATGATACCATGATTCATTAATGATCCACCTTTCCAGGTCTCTGATGTTGATGAGTCATATAGTCTTAGAAGGGGTGGGGTGAGTTGTGAGGAGTTATTCACAATTCTACACATGTTGCTTTGGGAACAAACCAGATAGAATATTTAATTCCCAATACAATCCTAAAAAAAGTTAAGAACAGAAAATAAAGAATAGTGGAAAGGATACTAGAATTGATGTTATAAGATCTGAGATTTTGCTTTAATATCACTGCCTGTGTGACCATGGGTAAATAACAATTTCTCTATATGAGTTTCCTCACTTAAAATATAAGAAATAAGACTATCATATTGAATAGTCATGAGAAAGTATTAACAACATCTTAAAGCACTTTAAAATATGTAATGATTCACAATCAATTCACAGCAATAAATTATAAAGCAGTGTACTATATTCAAATAGAAATGAAAGGTATTAAGCTATATATGAGGATTTTCTACAGACTAAATTCTGACATAGTAAAATATAAAAATATATCTATTTATACACATACACGTATACATGTATATACACATAAATCCATATAGGAATTACATTTCCATATAATTTGGGAGGCACATGGAAATGTTGTGGGCTGCATGTGACAAATAAGATGCATGTTTAATACCTTTGCTTTAGAGCATGCTTCTTCTTGAGGAAGTACTATTGAGGGAGAGTATGTATTGTTATCCCCATTTAGCAAATGAAAAAACTAAGGATCAGACTGATGAAGAATCTTATCCATGATCATAAGCATATAAGTTCATTTATATTGTCAGAAACAAAATGTAAGCCCAGCTTTTCTTTATTCCAAATATAGATGTTATTCATTGCACCATAGTATTTGTTTTCAAGCTAATTTCACTTTGTCAAGCTCTTTTCCTTTCCTTCTACTTATTTCACTGAAGTGAATAAACAACAGCATCTTAGAAAATTAGATCATAAGCCTAGGGATGATACGACCTTGCTCTTTTACCTTTTACAAGGTGGCAGCTGGGTGTCAGAGTTGACAGAACTGGAACCTAGAATGAGGAAGTCCTGAGTCCAAACACAGCCTGATATTTAATAGTTCTATGATGCTGGCTAAGTCACTTAAATTCTGTCCGCCTCAGGTTCTTCAACTGAAAAATAGGGATAATTATAGCACCCACTTACCAGTGTTGGTTTTTTTTTAATGATTTTTTATTTTTTAGAAAAATTTTCCATGGTTACATGATTCATGTTCTTACTTTCCCCTTCACCCCCCTCCAAATCTCCCCCATAGCCGACGCACATTTCCACTGGTTTTAATATGTGTAATCTATCAAGACCTATTTCCATATTATTGATAGTTGCATTGGTGTGGTCATTTCAAGTCTACATCCCTAATCATGTCTGCATCAACCCATGTGTTCAAGCAGTTGTTTTTCTTCTGTGTTTCCACTCCTGTTGTTATTCTGAATGTGGGTAGCGTGCTTTTCCATAAATCCCTCAGAATTGTCCTGGGTCATTGCATTGCTGCTAGTATAGAAGTCCCTTACATTCGATTTTACCACAGTGTATCAGTCTCTATGTACAATGTTCTTTTGGCTCTGCTCCTTTCACTCTGCATCAATTCCTGGAGGTCTTTCCAGTTCACATGGAATTCCTCCAGTTTGTTATTCCTTTGAGTGCAATAGTATTCCATCACCAGCATATACCACAATTCCCCAATTGAAGGGCATAACCTCGTTTTCCAGTTTTTTGCTACCAGAAAAAGTGAGGCTATAAATGTTTTTGTAATAGTGTTTTTATCTATAATCTCTTTGGGGTACAATAATAAATGCTACTTTATCAGACCAGTGTTTTTTTCAGGATCCAATTAGTCAATATTTATAATATATTTAGTAGTGTTCCTTGACACATAGTATGTTGTTAATAAATACACATTTCTTTCCTTTCTTAGAGAAGTTAAATTACTAAATGATTGATTTTTGAGGTCACCCAATCTCAAAAGCTGTGAAAATATAAAGATCAAGTTTTGACCCAAAGCAGAGATGTGAGAAGACACCTTTCCCTTCTTCTTTGCAGAGAGGATTGATTAGAATACTAGATGTAATATCACACTCTTTGACATAGGAACTAATTTTTGCTGAATTTGTTTCCTCTTTATTTTTTCTACTGAAGAATTGCTATATGGGAGAAGGACTAGTGAGGAGAAAGGGATATGGAAAATGTAAGGGATATAAACATAAAAATGTCTTTTCTTTTAGAAAACAGTCTTCTATTGTATATTTCTTCATTTGACGTATTAGGATAATCTCTCCTAAATAAAGTGAAAAAAGTGAGGAAAAGTAAACTTAGGTGATTCAATAATAATAATAATAATAGCATATTTAATAATGTAATTTAATGAACCTAATAATTTACATATGTGTATTACTTAACAACACTATAAGGTTGATAGTAGATGTATTCTTACTATAATTTCACACTGGAGGAATCTAAAACTCAGAAGGATCAAACAAATTCACACATGGCCTCAATTTGCAGTTGATGCAACCAGGATTTGAACTGAAACCATTAGGCTTTCTTCACTATACAACATTGCCTGCTTATTCTATTGCCATTCATCATCTCCTCCCCTCCTTCCTAAAGAACCAAGGGAAAAAAATCTCAAGAATCCCCAAACTAGGTCTCTCAGTTTATCTACCTCTCCACCTACATTCTCTCATCACACATTTTGCTTTCCCTCATCATATATCAATGCTGACCCACTACTGTGTATGCCATATAAACTAACTTTCTTAAACTTCCCAATTAGCTGAAATATTGGCCTTCATATTGGTAAATTAGTTTAAAACTCAACCTATTCCTTTTCTCATACTCCAAAAAGTAGGACCATCCCAAGAGCACCCCCATATGCTTTCTAAAGGCCCATCCTGGTCATTGTATATTTCCTTTCTTCTAAAAATGTTCATTGGTTCTGCTTTACTGATTGAGTATAGCAGAAAGGAGAGTTCAAGATCCGGAACAATGATGACAGTGTAGCATATTGTAAAAATGTCTGTTCTGCACATGGTACATATTCACATATTGATTCATTAGTTAATAGTATATAATTATGATAAAGCAAGGTTTGAAATGGGTGAAGATAGGTATGATATTTGAAGGCTAAGGTCACTTCTAATTCCAAATCTATAATTCCCCTATAATTATGGAAAGGGTTGATTAATGGAATTCCTTGATCAACTTAATGGACTTACAAGGAGTTTCATCCCACTAGAGGGTCCAGATACTATTATGGGGAGCTCACTGAGATGATTAAGGATGTTGCTGATTAAGTCTCACCAGTTGGGAATGATTTAGTTTATAGACCGTTTGGGTCAGTCACCTTTTTCACTGGACCTATAAATTAATTAGCTAATTAATTAATAAATGAGAATGTATTTTTAAGCACTCACTCTGGGCTAATCACTGTGCTAAGTGCTAGGGAAACACACACAAAAGAAAAGACAGTCTCTGCCAAAAAAAGAGTTTATATTCTAATGCTTTGCTGGGTGCCATAGTGGATTTGTACAATATTTAATTATAAATGACTTAACAAGTGTTAGCAAAGCAAAAATCCAAGATAGCTCCAAGGGAATCAGAAGGAAAAGACTCTCCATTACCACAGAAGAAATTAACAGAATTGAAGATTGACACATACTCTTCTTCACTTAATTTTCCATTCATATCCATGAATTTTTCTCCAGTGTAAGAAAGATGTCTTTCATAATATAATGAATGTAGAAATATATTTTGTATGATAACACATATACAACCTATATCTTACTTGCTTGGGATGTTATAGGCAAATTTGTAAGATAGAATATAAAGATAGGTAAGATAGATATATAGAAATGCACAGGAAGCTAGAAGCAAGATCTTAGTTGGCAGACATGGACATTCTGTATAAAATGCAGCAGGAGCTAGAGAAGGTGTTGGAGTGAACTGTCAAGGCTGGAAGGAAGAGCTTAACAGCTGTGATTCAGCTAACTGTCTGTAACCTGAAACCTTTGGAGATCTTGGGTGTGCTTGATAGCAAGTGCCTAGGCTGAGGAAAGGTCAAGCCACTGTAACTGGGTGGACCAATTGCAGAGTGACTTTCTCCTTAGTCTTGTGGATTTTCCTGGCTGACCAAGGACTTGTTCCAGTTATCTTACCATCAAGGATTCAACTTGGATGGGTATCTCTGTGGCTTAAGAATCCCCTTGCCTCCAAAGCCCTTAGCAGCCTTTCCTGTTCCAGTCAGACTGCCTGCCTGTCTGTGCTAGAGGTAGAGACAAGCCAGCCAACTCCCCATTCTAATTGACAGTTGGTTGAGCTCTCCTTGTTAGATTAGTGAAAACCTTTCCCATTTCCCTTTCCTAAATTCATTAAACTGTTTTTATAACTTCTTGTTTGTTTCCTTCTCCACAACCCAGAGGACCCATTTTAGTGTAATTTAATCCCTGGCTAGAGTTAGGACAGTTGTTCTCAACTGCCATTCTCTCAGTGCTGTCACTACTCATTTCCCAAGCCCTGCCCATTACTTGTGGGAGTAGGTGTGATTCCTTTGTGTTTTAAGTATTTTAGCAGTTAACCAACTTACCCCAGCATTCCCCTTCTCCCTCTACTCTCTCCCCAGTGTTTATTTACTCACTTCAGGGGGTAGGGTAAAGGTGGGAGGAAAGAAAAGAACCTGGATTGAGAAATGTCAGAAAATCATTATTAAAAACTGGATTGAAGTATAATCTGGAAGAAATAATTTTTTAAAAGGAGACAATATCATCTACCTAACAGGACCACTGGTAGACAATCAATGTAGATAACATGTAAAGAACCTTGAGAATCTTAAAGTACTATATGGAATTTGGCTACTAGTATTTCATTGCTTCTAAGACAATAAAACAAAAAAAGAACATCGGTTACAGAACTGTCCTTTTCCCACTTTTTTCCTCCAACTTTATCTAAAGGAGCCATAAGCGGATACCTTAGAGTAAATACTGATGATAGCAATATGATTCAAAATCACAGTCTAAAGGGATCAATTGACTACACATTTTTATCCCCAAGGATAGCAGATTGTATGGTTCTCAGTATTGGATGCAGTTCAAAGTAATGCTAGCATAATAAAAATTCTAGAAATATGCAAAAAGGAAAGAAAATTATCACTCTGTACAGATGGTATAATAGTATACTTAGATAACCCTAGAGAATCAACCAAAAAAACTAGTTGAAACAATTAACAACTTCAGCAAAGTTATAGGATATAAAATAAACTCACATACATCATCAACATTTCTATATACTATCAACAATACCCAATAACAAGAGATATTAAGAATAATTTTGTTAATTAAGAATTGTATTTAACATAATTGCTGACAATATAAAATACTTGGGTCTCTACCTGTCAAGACAAACTTAGGGATTAGATGAACAAAATTACAAAATAGTTTTCATACAAAAAAGACTGATGTAAACAATTGGAGAAATATTAATTGCATGTGGGTTTTTATGAGTTGATAAAATAATTATTCAGTACCATACCAATTAAACTACCATAAAAATATTTTATAAAGCTATAAAAATATAATAAAAATTTATCTGGAAAATAAGAGGTCAAGATTATTAATATAATCAATGAAAATTAATGTGAACAAGACAGCCTAGTATTTTCAACTTTCAAAACATAAAACAAAGGGGTAATCCTCAAAACAATCTGATACCGCTTAAGAAAAGAGTGATAAATCAGTGGAATAGTTTAGTCGTATAATACTCTGTAGTACAATCCAAATAACTAAGCTTTGGGAGTAAAAACTCATATTTACAAAAAGTTGCTAGGAAAACTAAAAATCACTTTGGCGAAAACAAGGCATAAATCAACATCTCACACTGTGCACCCAAAAAAGTTCAAAATGGATAAGCAACATTGACATAGAGGGTGATATCATAGATATATTGAGAGAGTATGGGAAAAATACACCTATCAGATCCAAAGATAAGGAAAGAGTTTAGGAACAAACAAGAGATAGTGAGGATCAAGGGAAGTAAAATAATTTAGATTATCTGAAAGGAAAAACAAATCACTTTTCCACAAACTAATGAAGCCAGAATTAAAAGGAAAATGGGAACTGGGGAAATTTTTTAAAGTATCCCTGATAAAGGCCCAATTTCCCAAATATATATGGAATCTGAGGCAAATTTATGAAAATAAGACCTGTTCCTCAGTTGATAATGAAAAAAAAAGGATATGAACAGACAGTTTTCAAAGGAAAAAAAAGGAAAGCTAGCAATATTCACATAAAAATGCTGTAAATCACTAGTGATTAGAGAAATCTAAACGAAAACAACATAGAGGAACTACCTCATACCAAGGAAAATGACAAATGTTGGAAAGGATGTGGAAAATTAGATATACTAAAGAACTGTCAGTATATCTATGTATTAGTCCAACCATTTTAGAAAACAATTTCAATTATTTACAAAGGGTTATAAAACTGTACACACACACTTTGACCAATCAATACCACTTCCAGTTCTATATACCATATAAATATGTAAAAAAGGATCTGTCTATACAAAAATATTTATAGCATTCTTTTTGTGGTAGCGAAGAATTTGAAATTGAGGGTATACCCATCAATTGGAGAATGGACCAAAGAGTATGATATATACCTGGGAGGAAATACTATTGTGTTATAAGAAATGATGAACAAGATTTTTGAGAAAAAATCAAGAACAACTTAAATGACTATATGCACAGTATAGTGAGAACCACAAAAGCAATGTACACAGTAACAGCAATATTTTAATCACAATCAATTGTGAAAGACTTAGCTACTTTGGTCAGACAATGATCCAAGACCATTCCAAACCCCATTAGGAAAAATGCTATCCACTTCCATAGAGAGAATCGATGAATTCTGAATGTAAATTGAAGCATATGTTTCTTACTTTATTTTCTTGGGGGGATTTTCTGTTTTTTTTTTCAAAGTGGGTGATATGGAAATATATTTAGCATGACCTCCCATTTATATAAGATAGCAATGGGAGGAAAGAGGGGAAGGGAACTCAATTTTTCAAAAAAGAATGCTATTTTTAACATGTAATTGGAAAATATTTAATAAAATACATAAATGATATGATTAAAATAAAGCGCTTTGCAACCCTGGGTGTTATATATACTGTTATTATTTTATTTTTATTGATACTTTCTCTTTTTATACAAACTATTTTCCTTTTCCTAAAAATGCTCCCCATTGCTATCACTAAATATTTCTTGTAACAAATATGTGAGATAAAAGTGATGACTCACTCAAATACACAAACCTGGAGTCAGAAGGTAGGAGTTAAAAAAAAGTCAATTTATTCCCCTTATGAAAGGGGGCACTTCAATTATGGGATAAGAAGTGTCAACTGACTAGGAAGCAAGGAGGCATTATATACAGAAGACTCCTCCTGTTACTCATCACTGAACCTTAACTCCCAATTTAAAACACGTGTGATGGGGGCAGCTGGGTAGCTCAGTGGATTGAGAGCCTTGCCTAGAGATGGGAGGTTCTAGGTTCAAATATGGCCTCAGACACTTCCCAGCTGTGTGACCCTGGGCAAGTCACTTGACCCCCATTGCCTACCCTTAGCACTCTTCTGCCTTGGAGCCAATACACAGTATTGACTCTAAGACAGATGGTAAGGGTTTAAAAACAAACAACAACAACAAAAAACCCCTGTGATTTGGTTGTAGTTTCTTCTAACCCAGTTAAAGTGAGGTAAAAGGAGCAACTGAGCTGTTCGTTGCCCTTTCTGCCTTTCATCAGCCTCTCTCCTAAGTTTGTCCCAGAGTCCTCAATCAACAAAAGGTAACAAACTAGCTTTTGTGAGCTGAATGCTCATCCTGAAAATAGCAGACTTAATTCTATCTCACTCACAAAGAAAAATGGTTAAGCTAAACCAAGCAACAAAACATTTGTATCTGACAGAACATGTATAATTCTACACTGTAGCCCTTTCACTAGGAACAGTGGAAATGTTTCATTAAGTGTTCTGTAAGAGTAGGACTAGGCATTACATTCAACTTGAGTCTGACTATATTTTAGCATCCTCATTTACATGATAACATTATTCATCATTTTTTGTTTATTAAGCATCTATTTATAGAAGAATTTCATGTGTCACTGAATTTCTATTTTATTTTAGGTTAGTCTCTTAATCTCTCAGTAACCTAGGCTATTATGTAAGAGAGTAGAGAACTACTGACTTGCATTGATAGAGGAAATTTTCTCTTATCTCCATTCTTAATTTCTGCTTATTTTACTCAGCATCAGTCCATGCAGGTCTTTCAAGTTCTTCCTAAAATCATCCTGTTTATCATTTATTACAGCACAGAAGTATCACTACCATATACCACAATTTGTTCAGCCATTCTCAACTTGATGGACGTGCCCTCAGTTTCCAATTCTTTTCCACTGCAAAAAGAGCTGTTATAAATATTTTTGTACAAGCAAGTCCTTTACCACTTTTTTTATTTCTTTAGGATACAGATTTAGTAGTGGTATTATTGGATCAAAGAGTATGCAGAGTTTTATAACCCTTTCGGATATAGTTCTAAATTCCCCTTCCCCAAAATGGTTGGATCAGCTTACAACTACACCAACAATGCACTGGTTTTCCAATTTTGACACATTCCTTCCAACATTTATCACTTTTTTTACTATTATATTGGCCAGTCTGATGTATGAGATTTTAATTTATCTATCCCTAATCAAGAGTGATTTAGATGTTTTTACTAGGATTATTGATAGCTTTTATTTCATCATCTGAAACTGCTTATTCATATTCTTTGACTATTCATTCTTAATTTCTCAAAAATGTTGGTTCTTATACTGTAATAATTACCCTATGCTTTCATATTCCATTATTTCTTCATTTCTAATCAACAGAGCTCTCATTTTTATTCTTTATTTCTTTTTTGTTTTGTAATTTCTTTAAGAATTTTTTTGACTATCACAAAATTCAGATGATTTTTAAAGAAAATTAAATATCATCATGCTAACACTTCCTTTTCTCTTTCTCTAGAAAAAAATGGTGTGCTCTTGAGAAAACTATTTCAATTTCATCTTTTTTGATTTCTTATATGATGTTTCTGGCCTACTCTGTTTTTTATAGTGGAGTATATGTCACAACAGAAACCCAGTCCTCTAAAAGGAAACCTTAGCAGGGAAAAAAAAAGCATACACTGAGGAAGTTCCATTGTACTTCGTCAAGAGTTTAAGTCACTGTGTCAACACATGCTAAGCCTCTGGACAAAAATTGCCAATAGCTCTTTGAACCTCAGTTTCCTCATATATAAAATGGAGAATGAAATATAGTGCTTGTACTATTAACCTCCTGAGGCACACCTTCAGGAGAGATGCTCTGTGAGTTTTAAAGCTGTATATAATATAGAGCGATTATTCTTTCAAGGGAAAAGAAATGAGAGGAGGAGAGGTGGAGATAATTTAAATATTGAAAGCCTGCTCTCAAACCATGCATAATATACAAAGGATGAATGATTTGAGTTTGAAAAACATCTTTTGTTCTGCAGCCAGATTTATGATTGCAATAGAATGCACACAAAGAATGGGGCAAGGGATCTTTTCTTTAGCATCTCTTTTATATAGTGAGGGGGACTTTATCACAAGCCTGATAATAACAGTGAAGCTAGGCTTCATCACAGGAGCTTAATGAGTTGTCCCAGCTGGTGCCACTAGCAGAGTATCCATAAGTAAGAAGATAGAAGTCCTCAGGGGGTCTCTCAGCTGATTTTTTTATCCTCTTGCTGGTGGTCTGGACTACACACAAACATCATTTCTCTGATCGTGCTTTTATATTGCCATAAATAACAGATATATGTCTGTTATTTATTGTTGGTGTAATGAATACAGCCTAACACATATATATATATATATATACATATATATATATGAATACAGCTAAAGATATACATATATCTTTAGCTATATTCATTACACCACTGGCATGCATATCTTTAAACCAACTATCTTTAAGATTGGGCTACAATGAGTTCAATGACTATCTGCAGATCACTTGAAGTGCCCCCTTACTCATAGTCTATTAACACCAAATTGTGAGAGTGGCATTTATTATCCTTTTCCAGCTTAACATTCTTTTCCTTGTTCCTATAAAAATGCCCACACATAAAAGGAACAATAAATACTCCAGGCAATAATAAAAACTTAATTTGTTCATTCTAAATGTAAATTTACATAGATTGCTGAGATAAAATTGGCATTTTAATCATAGATTGCAATGGAATAAGGCCATACTTTATTGAATATTTGCAAGTTATTGCCTTTAAATTATATTCCACATAGAGTAGCCCAATCCATCATTCCTGGAGGTTTGATGATCTAGGATAAATGTGGAAATTTGCACTTCTAAATAATTAGTTTAAATATCATTAAATCCCTCTAAAGTAATTTCTCTTTATTAGAGTTTACATATTAAAATGTATTTACTGTGATTTCAGGATCTTTGTGGTATTAGGAATCAAAGTCAGGATGTAGACTGACAAAATACAAAACCACTAACATCCCTAAATGATGCCAACTTCCTTCTGTCAACATGTCTAATGTAGCTACCTCTTCTGAGTAGCTACAATTTTCCTGCATATTATTTCATGTTGCTTTTTTGTAGCATACTCTGGATAACATGAACAGATGTCCTACAAATTCTTGCTCAATCACACAGCATTTTTAAAAAGAAAAAGTAGGAAGGGAATCAACAGAAAAGAAGAAGAAAAGAGTAAGCAAGGTATAAATGAAGGCAGGGACAGGGAAAGGGAAGGAGAAAAGAGGAAAGACAGAGAAGAAGAAAAGGATATGAGTTATGTTGTTTTTTATTGCTTTCTTTTTAAAAAATGGAAACACAACTAGATGTTCTTGTCCAATCACATAGGTATTTGGGGGTCTTTGTTTTTAAGGAAGAGAGGGAGGGAAGGAAGAGAAGGAAATGAGAGATTAAGATGGATAGATGAACATTGTTCAAATTCTACTTAATATTCTACATTCAAATTCAAGCACAGATCAACATTATTTAAACACTAACTCTTCAATGTTTGGTTAAAAACATAAAACAAATCCTGTTTCTTAGATTTTCTGATCCTCTTCATTTCTGAAGCAAATAACTTTATTCCTTAAAACTGTATTGGAGTAGCAAGATAAAAATGCAAAGTCATATCTCAGACCTTGGGAAGTCCAACCTTAACTAAAGCATAAATCTCCTATCAATAACTCCCGTGGGAGAATTTCTAGCCTCTACTTTCAGCTTATTGCCCTTTCAATTAATTAGAACAAAAACTATTGTTACATTTATATCCTTCCTCTTCTATATGTTTTAGAGATCCAGTATTGATTCTAAGATAGAAGGTAAGTTTTTTTCAAAGATTACTATGCCATATTTTGCAGTCAGCCCATTTCCTACATGATTCTAGCAAAACTTAATCTTTTATTTTCTTAATTTAATTTTTTTTATTTTTTCGAAAATTTTCCATGGTTACATGATTTATGTTCTTACTTTCCCCTTCACCCCGTCGAACCCCTCCACAGTCAAAGAGCAGTTCCACTGGTTTTAACACATGTCATCTATCAAGACCTATTTCCATGTTATTGATAGTTGTATTAGGGTGGTCGTTTCAAGTCTACATCCTAATCATGTCCGCATCAACCCATGTGTTCAAGCAGTTTTTTTTCTGTGTTTCCATTCCTGTAGTTCTTCCTCTGACAGTGGAGAGCATTCTTTTCCATAAATCCCTCAGAATTGTCCTGGGACATTGTATTGCCACTAGTACAGAAGTCCATTACATTTGATTTTACTGCAGTGTATCAGTCTCTGTGTACAATGTTCTTTTGGCTCTGCTACTTTCACTTTGCATCATTTCTTGGAGGTCATTCCAGTTCACATGGAATTCCTCCAGTTTATTATTCCTTTGACCACAGCAGTAATCCATCATCAGCATATACAACAATTTGCTCAGCCATTCCCCAATTGAAGGGTATATCCTCATTTCCCAGTTTTTTTCCTACCACAAAAAGTGTGGCTATAAATATTTTTATACAAGTCTTTTTATCTATAATCTCTTTCGGGGTACAAACCCAGAAATGGTATGGCTGGATCAAAGGGCAGGTAGTCTTTTAGAGTTCTTTGGGCATAGTTCCAAATTGCCATCCAGAATGGTTGGATCAGTTCACAACTCCACCAGCAATCCATTAATGTCCCAGTTTTGCCACATTTCCCCAAACATTTATTACTCTCCCTTGCTATCATTTTAGTGAATCTCCTAGGGGTGAGGTGGTACCTGAGAGTTGTTTTGATTTGCATTTCTCTAATTATTAGAGATTTAGAGCACTTTCTCATGTGCTTATTGATAGTTTTGATTTCTTTATCTGAAAATTGCCTATTCACGTCCTTTGCCCATTTACCAATTGCGGAATGGCTTGATTTTTTTTATACAATTGATTTAGCTCCTTGTATATTTGAGTAATTAGACCTCTGTCAGAGTTTTTTGTTATAAAGATTTTTTCCCAGTTTGTTGTTTCCCTTCTGATTTTGGTTGCATTGTTTTGGTTTGTACAAAAACTTTTTAATATAATATAATCAAAATTATTTATTTTACATTTTGTAATTTTTTCTAACTCTTGCTTGGTTTTAAAATCTTTCCTTTCCCAGAGATCTGACAAGTAAAAAGGATTTGAAGGAACCTAAAAAAGTCCAAAGGCAGGAATGAGAAGAGAGAGTATTCTAGACATGAGGAGCAGTCAATGAAATTGTTCAGTCAAGAGATGGTGTGTCTTCTCAGAGAAACACCAAGTTCTCTGTCACTGCAGTGAAGAATATGGGGAAGGGAGGGGCAATGTAACAAAAAAACTAGGGTCTGTAGTGTTGGAACTCAGATGACTCTGGCTCAGAGAGATAAAGGAGGGATTCTTATACTGTAAGAAGTGTGTGTATATATGTGCATGTGCATATATACATATATGTATACACATGTACACATATATTCACACATACACATATCCACATAAATATGTATATGCATGTATGTGTATGCATGCACACATATATTGATAGGTAGATGGATGGATGGATGCTTTCTAAGGGATGTTGCAAGGAGCTCCTATATTAAAATTTTCCATATGAATGGAAGGGCTCTTTCTGATGGCAATTATGTCCTTAGCCACTGGAGCTCACAGTGATTAGGCGATATAGTCAGAACAATTTTAAGGCATTAAAATTGATATATTTTTGGTGGATGGACTAGAAATGAATGGAGAAATTCAATTTCAGCAATGAGTCATTCCTTAAACTGCTTTGTATGTGAAATTCATAGGACCATGGAATTTCAGTTTGAAAAGAATATTAGCAATCATAGGAGGAACAAAAGACATTTTGGAGACAACAAGGCCCATAGGGAACATATCCCTCAGTAGCATTTAAGTTCCTTGACTATAGAGGACCAGCTCTATATGGTAAGGGTTCTGAGTGGCGTTTTACGTCAGATTGCTAAGAAAGGAAAAAGAAACTGAGAACAGCCGAACTAGCGGTTAGCCCACGCTGATCCAACACTATGGGATTTTGGACTTTATTTTATACTAGTTTCAAACAAAGAACACAAAGAAACAGTCACAGCTGTGAAGGGGTTACAAAACATACACAATCCATTAAAGTCTAAGAAATAGAGATATGGCTGCAAGGACAAGGGCCAAATTCCAATCACCAATTAGTAGGGGATAATTCTGGGAGCAGAAATAAATTTCATGGAGATGTTTACTAATTGCGTTCTGCCTTGATTTACAAATCTGTACCTAGTCAGATAGTCTGGACTAAATTTTCTGGCTCTAGTCTTTATCTAAGTAATATATTTTTTAGGGTTCAGGCTTCTTAATTATCAAGGAGAGAAATTGTCAAGAAGAGGAATTGTTAACTCAGTAGCTGCTGGTCTGGTTAAGGACTCAAAGCTTTCCAATAAGAATATTGAGAAAATGTGGGGATCTAAAAATGAGTCAAAAGAGGAGCCTCAGATTTTTACCTTAGATGGCCCATTCTATCTGCATCTGACATGCAGTGCAGAAAAAACCATACACACAGTTTTACTAGCCGATGATTTTGTAATGGGATCCAGATAAAATATCTATTACCAACTCTTTTTCTCTAAATGACTCCTAATAGCCTCTTGGAGGGGTCAAGTTGTTTTTGGATTAACCTACCTGCTGGTACCAGAGCTTTTCAGGGCTCAGGTGACCAGGACCAAACACAAAGACTGCCTCAGCCTGGATTGATCACGTAGGGAATCCAGATAACAGGCCCTAATTTTGACCCTGTTTCTCCAATGGCTCTCTACATCCTATGGCTCTCAAACTTGACTGCAGGAAGTATTTTATTTTCATCTTCATATGCCTAGGCCTGTGACATTTCCTTGTCTATACTACACACTTGACAAATGATTATTAAATTGAATCTAACCTCTTTATTTGACCGCTGGACAATCTCAGGCCTAGAATGCTAAAGTGAACTTACCCAGGTCCCAAAATTAATAACATTTGAATAGACAAACATATACACACATATGTGGACTCTTATTCACATGTTATCAGGTCAGCCCACATAAACCACATAACATAATGGGTAAAGAAATACTTTTGAAGGAAGGAAAACTAAACTTCATATTTTGCATCTGACATCCTGGCTATATTATCACCCTTAGACAGTCACTTAGACTCTCTATGCATTAAGTAGTTCTCTAAGAATTTAAGTGGGAGAAGAGATTCTGACATGTATTGATAGATAAAGTTACTAAATATATATATATATATATATATATATGCATATATATTACATATATAATTTTCCCAGATTACATATCAATATATTTTAATTATCACTTTTTAACATTTTAGTATCCATGTTCCTTTCTCCCACCCCTCCGCCCTCCCCAAGAGAGAAGATAATGTGATACAGTTTGTACATGTGTTATCATATGATATATATTATCATGTTTGTTATTTTATGAAACAATTCACTTATTGCTTATATTAGAGAGAGTGGAAGTTTTTTCACATGGGGAGTTCCCTAGCAAAAGTCAAGCATCTATCCTTATATGAGCCTAATTGTAGCATTATTTTTAAAAATATGAAAACTCCTTGGTACAATTTTAGAAGTGCATTCTCTCTGGTAAAGGAAATTTTAAACTTCTATTTAAGGGTAAGTTTCCTTTATCAATATTACCAGATAATACACCAATTTTTTCAATCTATACCAGCTTGTTGATCAAAAGACCATCCACAGGTTGAGGGTATTCTATGTTACAGATTATATTATCTTTGGTAGAGCGTGAGGAAAATCTGTGACCCAAAGTTTCCTGTTTGAAGAATTCAAAAATTAAATGAACAATAAACAAGGAAATTAACTAAAAATATGGACTATTGAGGTGAAGGATAAGATAACACAAAGTGGTTCTTAGAACAGAAGTAAGGATCAGTATGAGAAACAAATCTGGTCCGAAAGTCAAATAAGAGTTAAGAAATAAGAAAGATGTGAGCTCTATGAAATTTTTTTTAATTGAAACATGCTTTATTTCTTTTTTTTAAATAAATATTTATCATATTTATGATGTCAATAAGTTGGTAAAAATAAATGTATGAACATGATAGAATTCTTTCAGTTTTTCAGATTTTAGATGTGAATTATTTTTTATAAACATTTATTAATAATCATTTTAACATGGTTACATGATTCATGCTCCTACTTTCCCCTTCACCCCCCGCACTCCCCCCAGCCATGGCCGATGTACATTTCCACTGGTTTTGTCATGTGTCCTTGATCAAGACCTATTTCCAAATTGTTG
>NC_058130.1:75649385-75677851 GCF_016433145.1 Gracilinanus agilis
CCTCTGCTGGAGGTTCCTTTACAAGTCTCGGGGCACTGCTTCCACAGTCGTATCCCGTCTGCACTGGTTCCCCACTCAGGGTTTCAGAGCTTTGGCTCGTGGCTGTGTCTGCCTCCACCCACGCTTCCTCAGTGCCTGAGCTCTCCCACGCTCAAATTTTGGGTGCGTTCTTTGGCTTATTGGGGTCCCAAAACTTGCTGCTCTCAGGAACAGGCCCCGGAGCTGCCAATGACTCGATGGGTGCCCCGAACTTGCTCTATTTATTTTTAACTGGCTTTGGCGCTATAAGTGGTGTTTGTGGGGGGGGGGTAGGGGTGGAGTGGTTGCTCAGCCCGCGATTTAGTGAGAGCTGTTTCACCCCTTTATAGCATGGAAATGTCCGGATTCCATGTACCTTCCACGCTGCACCCTGTTGTGAGGTTCCTCCGTTCGTCTGGACTTGTTTTTATGTCCCCTTGAGGAGTTTTGTGTGTTTCGGTCAGGAGAGGTTAAGAGCTGCTTTTTACTCTGCCGCCATCTTAACCTGGAAACCCTCTATGAAATTTTTTGCCATAATTGATTTTCTTCATGTAACTAATCCACATGAAATTTGATTGATTGATGCACAAAGAGAATCTTGTAGAACTCACATATTTCTTATGATATGATTCTGATACTTCTGATAGTGTGTTTATCATTTCTTATGGTGCAATATTTTTTCAGTAAAATTCTATGCCGAGGCTTATTCAGCCATGATCCAAGTGATGGACACCCCATAAGTTTCCAATGTTTTGCTACTACAAAAAGAGATGCTGAAAATATTTTTTGTAAGTAGGTCCTTTTCCTCTATCTCTGTTCTCTCCATCTTATTTTCCATACATTTATTATTTTTTCTCTCCTTTCTACCTTTCCCTGTTCACACATGTTTTTGTTTCTGTTTACCTACCTCTCCAAGTTCCCTCTCCCTTTTGTCTCTCCACCTCCCTTTTTTGTTCCCATACCTCTTCTTATTTTCCTTAGGAAAGGTAGATTTCTATATCTGAGTGTGGATGCTATTCCCCCTTTGTGCCAAATCTGATGAGAGTAAGGTTGAAGCATTGCCATCTACTCCCTCATCTCTCATCTTCTCTTCTTTCATGCCTCCTCATGTGAAATAATTTACTCCCAACTTTCTCTCCTTTTTTTTCTCCCATCATATTATTCTTTCTTATCCCCCAATTTTTTATAAGATAATATCCAAAAAAATAAAAAAGTAAAATAAGATCCCATTATATTCCATTTACTACCTACACTCTGTCTATAAGTGATCCTATTCATTTACCCTAATAGTTAAAACTTCTTAAATTTCTCCAGTACTTTAAGCATCCCAAGTACTTTAGGTATCTTAGGTACTTCAAATATAGATATCATAAATATCTTATTTGTCACCTTAATACTAGTAATGTAATCAGTTTAGCCCTAATGTTTCCCTCAATTACTTCAAAATATCTTAAATACCTCTTGTACTGTAAGTATCATAAGTATTCCAGTCATCACATTTCCATTTAAGAAATATAATCAGTTAAACCCCATTGTTTCCCTTGATTGCTTTAAGTATGTTAAGTACTGTAGGTATTTCTTATACAATAAAAATGTTAAGTGTCCTAGTTACCACATCCCAGGCAGGGATGTTTTTAGTTTAACTATTCTGATTTCCTTGATTTTTTTCTGGTCACTTTTTTATGCTTCTTTTAAGTGTCAAATTTGATCACTGATTTTTTTTAATTCTGGCCATTGTCAGGAATGCCTGGAATGTTTCTATTTAATTGAATGTACATCTCTTTCCCAAAAGTATTATGCTCAGTTTCTTTTGGATAGGTGATTTTTGATTATATGCTTAGATCCTCTGCCTTGAGAAATACCATATTCCATGTGTTCTGATCCTTTAATATAGAAGCTGCTATGTCCTGTAATACTAAATATGCTTCTACAATATTTGATTTTTTTCTGGCTGTTTGTACTATTTTCTCCTTGACTTGGGATTTCTGAGATTGGACCATAATAGTCCTGCAATTTTTTAATTTCCAATTTCTTTCAGGAGGTGGTTGGTGGATTGTTTCCATTTCTGTTTTCTATTTTTGTTGAAGAACATCAGGGGCAGTTTCCTGATCATTTCTTTCACTGTGGTGTTCAGGTCATTTTTATAAATATAGCTTCCAGGCAATGCAATTATTCTTAGTTCTTGATCCATTTTCCAAATCAGGTATTTTTCTAGTAAAAATTTTCAAATTTTCTTTTTTTTTAATTATTTTGAATTTGTCTTGTTTCTTACTGAAGTCATTAGCTTCCATTTCTTCAATTCTAATTTTATGGGGGCATTTTCTTCTTTGAGGCTTTGAAATTTCTTATGGACATATTTTCCTGTCTGAGGTATAGTATTTCCTTTTATATGTAAATATTTTCTTCAGCAATGCAATGATATGATCTTGGACAACCCTAAAAGACTTATGATGGGAATCCTATCCACCTTGAGAGAAAGAACCATTGGAGTTGTCTTTCACATCAGTGTATAATGATTTTATTTCAGCATTTTGGTTATGTATTAGTTTGCTCTCACAGGAATGACCAATGTGGAAGTATGTTTTATATGACAATAAAAATAAAATATAAAAAAAACTGATTCATTCGATTAATAACTGTGATTCTAGAAGAATAAATATGAATAATGTTAGTTGTCTCTTTGCATAAAAGTCATTTCTATCAGTTTTACTCCTTAGGCAGGAATAAACCACGCTAACCTCACTGAGTAGCTTCTGCCAAAACGAATTAAGATCCTTGGGGCAGAAACTTTTTTTCCCTTTTTTTTATTGCCAGAACTTAGCAAAGGTCCTGTAATATAGTAGGCACTTAACAAATGCTTATTAACTGATTGTCTGATGGGCCAAACTTCCAGAATCATATACATATTTTTAGACAGCTAATTTATTTTAATTTTTATATTGTATTTTTTACAAGGGCTTACTCCTCACCATGGAGGATTGGAAGGACAAATGTGAATCAGCATATGATGGAAAGAAAGATGGAAGGAAGAAAACAAGCAAGGAAAAAAGGAAGAGAGGGAGGGAGGAAGGAAGGTAGATAAAGGAGAAAAAGGAAGGAAGAGAAAAAATAAAGTGAAAAGGAGATGTGTCTATTTTTTTTTGTAAACCCTTACCTTCCATCTTGGAGTCAATACTCTGTATTGGCTCCAAGGCAGAAGAGTGGTAAGGGTAGGCAATGGGGTTCAAGTGACTTGCCCAGGGTGACACAGCTGGGAAGTGTCTGAGGCCAGATTTGAACCTAGGACCTGAGGTCTCTGGGCCTGGTTCTCAATCCACCAGCTGCCCCCAGATATGTCTGTTTTTCTAATTCAAAAAACAGAAGTCAACCTAGACTCATATCCAAGTAGGATAGACAATTTTAATATATACAGGTTGAACTTATTCTTTCTGCTAAAATAAAAGGTAGTTGCCATAATACAGTTTTGCAGTTTCTTATGCAATTCTATTTTTCTTTGCTAGTATGGATATGTAAATGACTGCTTTATTTGGTATTTTCTGAGGGATGAATGGAGAAAGAGAAAGAGAGAAGAGAGTGTTGAGGGGAGAAGAGAGAAAGGGAGAAAGAAAGAGAAGGAGAAGGTGAGAAAGAGAGAGGGGGGGAGAGAGATAATAATGGTTGGATTATTAGGAGTATCTATTTGAATTTTGAATTTTCCAAGGATAAAGTATAGAGGAAAACCTCAAGCCAGGTTTGAACATTGCATGAATGGGTGCCTAATTTATTCTTGATAAATCCTTTTTGTTGGAGTGATCAGATAATGAAGTAGAACAGTGGTGCAAAAAGAAATGCCTTGGGACCAAATCTAGCCTGCATCTTGATTGTACAGCCTGGGAGCAAAGAATAATTTTTAAAAATTTAAATGGTTGAAAAAAAAGAAAAATATCTTATGACACTTGAAAATTATATGAAATTCAAATTTCATTATCCATTAATAAAATTTTATTGGGATACACATGCCAATTTATTTACATTTTTTATGATTTCTTTTTGGTACTATAGCAAAATTGAGTAATTGAGACAACAGCTGCCTTTTAAAATAATGCTCATTGAACTAGAATTTACAAAGATGCAGTTGTAATTGTAGAGACTGTTTTTATGTGCCAATCCATGTTGCTAAAGGATGGCATTTCATTTCATTTTTCCTTACCAGTACACACACAATGTTTCAAAACAAGAAAAGAAGAGAAGGACATATTTTATTATGATTTCTTTTTTGCTCTCAGGTTCAAGGTTGAAATTTTTCTGAACAAGAACTACCTTTAAGTATTATTGCCAAACTCTAACTGGCTTTAAAAATGAATGTTCAGGACAAATTTGATAATAGTTCTTAATGAATTAAACCTAAAATTACAAGACAAATCTGTGATTATGTGAAAAATTATAATGCAGTAAAATCAGTTCTATGACAGCCAATATGTCACACTGCTTTATACACTTCTCAGTCTGTCAAAAGTTAAAATAAGAAAAATACTCTCCATTCCCACATAAAATCTTGGTGGATATATTTTCTGAGCTCAAACTACAGTTCCAGTAGTAATTTTTTGGACCTTGGTATGAGTGCAAAAGAAAGCTTGTTACAGTAAAATTCATTCAATTTTCTATAATTGAGAGGTTTCCATTTAACATTCAATTGGAAATGATTAATCTATAACATAATGGCATGCTAAAAGACAAATGTCAGCTGAAGACTCTGGTAGACTTCTATAAGTGCCTTCCAAGTGACGAATATATTAAATTAAAATCATAAGCCAATGGATTGATATAAAGATTTGACTATTCAGTTTGAAAAGATAATTTCAGAGATGAAATGTGTGAAATCTCATTTCAAAATAAAATTAACAGAGTATTTGTAATTGATTTTGATGATTGAGAACAAGAACTTTCAATTCCTATTAAACAAAATGCTATCAAAAATGAAAAATCCCATTCTTCACATTAGTCAACTTTCATTGCAAAAAAAAAAAAAACAAATATTGTTATTAACAATAATAAAAATTTAAAGTTAATGACATAATAAAATATATGACAAAGAAGGATTTCCTTTAATTTCTCATGTCCTCCATACTTTACTCCTTTTTTCCTCCCTTCCTCCCTGCCTTCCTCTATATCCTTTCCATTTCTTTTTGTTCCTCCCTCCATTCCTCCTCTCCTCCCTCTTTCTGTTCCCTTCACCTTAAATTTTATGCTTGAGAATTCACATTTTAGTGGAGATGCTTTTGGCAAGAATACCTTTAATGAGGGTCAAATGATAGAATTTCAGGGATGATTTTGCGATTTAGTAAATACTTTAGGGCTAGGATCTTTTCCTTATATCCTGGAAAGTGATATTTAGAAAAACTAGCTTTATTTTTAAAAAAAACACCTATAACCTTGCTTGAATTAGGAGAAGTGGTCATGGGAAATGATCTAGTTTGGTATGAGATTGCCAACTGGTTCACAAAGTGTTCCATACAACTGAACAACAAACACAGCAGCAAAGATGAGAAAAACAATAAAAATTGTATGTAATGACATATTTAAATATAACACGACACATTTTAACTCAGATGATTATAATACAATGTTCATATGTGATTGATCTTGAAGATGTTGACAAAGTTTGCTTGTATTTCTTTTTCTTTTTTTTTTTTTGAAAAAAGGAAAACACCAGGCCAGATGCATTTTCTTAGTGTACCATTAGTCATTTTCCCTCCACATTTATTCACTTTTCATTTGCTATTTCCTGCCAGCACACCCACTTTATCATAGTGTCATAATACTAAATTGTATATATCAGTAAGAAAAGGAAAGCACTTTAATGAATTTCCCAAGGGACTTCATTTGGAGCCATGATTTCTTAATATATTCTCTCCTGCTGAAAGACTTGTCAAGAGAAAGTTAAAAATAACTGAGCTTTACATTATGTTCTTATCATCTATTAATGCATTTTCTCGTGAAGAACTTCTCTCACATTACAATCAAATTGAAAGAGAGATGTGTCTGGCATCACTTTGGTGAGGAATAATGTGAAACTGCTCAGCTACACTACTTTTCAGAAAAGTTGCCAGAGATTTGAAAGGTAAATGAAACAAGAGGACAATATCTTTATCACAAAGTTGCTCTTAGCAGTCATGTCTATGTTATGTAACAAAAAAAAATCTCTCTGACCTTTGTTTTATCTATAGTTGAGAATGTGGTTTGCTACAACTTTGGACAGAATTTGGATTATCATGTACTTAGTGCCTCAGACAAATATTTTACAATGTAATGGAAAACGTTTATAACTGGATGATGTAATATATTTCTCTACTTTCAGTGTCAAAGAGTAGGACTATGGGCATGGAATAGTGCAGACACCATTAAATTTGGTTACTATATCGATTCATTTTGATTTATTGCTTCCCATTGTTACAAGGGGGATATTTGTCAAACTAATGGAAGGGCATTGATGTAACATTAAAAAGTAAAAGAATATCTTAACTAAAAAAAAAAAACATTCTGAAAGAGCATGAATCAAAGGCAAAATAGGGGCAAGTTGGTAGATCAGGAAATCAATATCAATTGGCTATATAGTACTACTATATGTTGAGCACCTACTATGTGCCAAGAATTATTCAAAGTACATTCTATTATTATAATAATGAAGTTTCAGTGTTGTAAGTAACTTTGATCCTAAAAGTGGTTGCATGGAATTAAATCAGCTCCTTCCAAAAGTAGTCTTCAAAATTAAAGGAGAATTTATACACCTATTTTTAAATAAACAAATAACAATGAGGATATTTTAGGAAAACATGCAGCCTCTAGTAATAAGAGTGAACCCCAGATTGCAAGGTCTCTGGAAGCCATGGTCTGGCCAGAATCAATCGCGCAGACTAGGCATCACATTAGGCCCCTAAAAGCCCTCTGGTTTTCTGTGTTCTATCCACCGCAGCCAACCATTTCTCTGGGAATCTGGACTATATGGTTACACTTTGATATATTTATTTATCATCCTATAGAAATACCTATCTGAATTTCAGTGAGGTAAACTAAGTCATTGTACTAAGATTATAAATCATTACTATTGTCCATATAAAAAGCTTACCTAATCCCTTCACCTACATCATTTTCTCTACAAAACAATAGCTGTGATCAATAAACCTTGCCTCTGATTGCCACCAGCTTCATTGGCCCTCCTGACCTCCCCACGTCTCATTCTCCTCATCCCTTCAGGATCCGGGAATGTTTATCAGTCACCTGACAAAAACCCGCAAAAGTTATCAGCCAGTGAGAAAGCTTAGCAATAAAGTAAATAGCAATTCATAGACCTTAAACCAGACAATTAACTTATGAAACTAGTGAAAAGCAATATTTTGGTTGATGTCTCAAGGCACCTAGAACTCTATTAAATCTTTGGAGTCATGAGGCAATTCCACATGATCTCACAGTATCAATACTTTCATTGATTCCTCAGTCTGCATTTTTGACAGCTCTGATAGGGGATAGAAAGCAATTTAAAAGTAGAATATCGCTTTTAAAGACAGAAACTGGGTTGAGTATCCTGCCTCTGACTTTTGGTAGCTTTATGACTCTGGACCAGTCACTTAAACTCCACATGCCTTGGCAATTCTCTAGGATTTATCTACTAAATTGGTTTTGATTTGATCTAAATTAGAGAGGAAAGTTCTCAATATTCCCTATACTAGAGAAACCACAAATCTCTTAGGTGTCCCTTTAAAAAGCAAACTCAAAATGTCAAACATCAAACTGACAAAACTGACAGACATGGAAGAAAACTCATTTGTTTTATATTACCTAAGGCTTCCAACTTGAAGAATTTTCAGTTTGAAATATAAACCTTCCTTGAAAAATAAGTTATCACTGGATGATTTGAGTGTGCTAGCACAAAAAAGCAACAAATTTCTAGAATCTGGAACTATGGAGAGAAAAGAGGGCAAAGGAGAGATTTGAAAGTTAAGAAATTGTTACAAAATACAAAGAATCACAGAATCAATTTTGAGATTGAAATTCATATCAGACATCCCTCTTTAGGACAAAGAATACTCATACTGACCCACAAATACTCCCTACCTGACTTTCTATCTTACCAAAAAGCACTTGTCAATTCAATATGTGGGGGATTTGCAGCACAGCATCAGATTCCAAGTCAAGTCAAATTTGCTGGAATGTATCTGTGCATAAAGTAAAGAATAGTTCTCTAGGTAAATAACGATAATGTCTCCAAAGTAGCACTCTGTCAGAGAGGAAAGTTTGGAACTCAGCAGGGGACACACTTAGCATTCAAGGTTAGACATTTTGTATCACAAAATGAATAAACTGTGTTTTAAAGAATAGAAAGATATAAGCCAGTGTTAGCTTTTTCTTCTGAAGACACACATGCAGAAGATTGACCAATGTTAATCACTGAATCAACTCCTAAATACATTAATTGCATTTTCAGTACAGTTTCTTGGACATTCTTATAATTATTCATAATTATTGAAAATATAAGTAATGTTCTCCTGGTTCTGCTCTTTTCACTCTGTATCAATTCCTGGAGGTTGTTCCAGTTCACATGGAATTCCCTCAAACAGAGACACATTATTCAGAATTTAGCCAAGTATTATTGGTTGGAAATAGTGAGAAGGGATACTTTATATGTGCACATTTCAAGACTAAATTTCTTTTTGTATGTATATAAATCTGTATTATATTTATTTAAATAAAATTTAAACATATATACATGTGTATGTATGTATGTATCAACGATTCCAGTGTCTTGCCTCTGTTAATATTTTAAAATGTATTATTTACATGTAATACTCTGTATATATTTGTTTGTGTGTTGTCTCCCTCATTAGATTGTAAGCTCCTTGGCGGTAGAGACTATCTTTTGCCTTCTTTGCCTCTCTATTGTTTAACACAGTATCTGGCACATAGTAGATGTTTAATATATGATGATTAATTGAATGATTGTTGTGACCAAAGTAAATCTGTGGAAAGCTAACTCATACCTCTATTATATTCTAATAAAATGATCATGATGCTCCCTTTGGACATGATCCCAACCATCCCTGCATTGTGTATAGTCTCTGCCAGGGCTTGTGATTACTTTTTATTTTGTGAAAGGATTTGCTGAAGGATGGCTTAAAAAGTCAAGTTAACATGGTTAAAATTCGAAATTTACAAAAAATTTATTTGCATGAATTGTTTCAAAAACTCATTTCTTAAACTTTGAAAAAAAGTATACCTTCATAGAATTATTGTACTAAGAAGAAAAGAACAATATACTTCCTAACATCTGTTATAACAGAAGTTAGGGAAATTATAACACAGGGGAGCTATGTTACCAAAGGATATTTACAAACAGAAAAATAACAGAAGCCTCCCAGGATGGCCAGCTTGTACTCTGCCAGAGGCTCTGATTTAAGCAGATAAGTTCCAACATTAACCCACAATTGCCAAAATACAGTTATATTCAGTCTCCAAGATAAAAGCTATATTTACTATAGAATGCTCACAGTGCATTAACCCTTTACATAATCAGCATAATCTACTTCCTGAAATGTAGGTTCATCTAAAAGCAGTTTATATGTTTATCCCATATCACTCAAAGGATGCATTTTGCATATAAATGAATTTTGTGTAAATCTGGTTATATTTTCTACTGAATCTTATTCATTCCAAAGAATTAGTGGTAAAACAAAACAAAACAAAAAACTACACTAAAATTTTGCTCTAAAGAAGTGTTTTTAAAAATCATATATGTCTAGATCAATTATATTCTTCATAGAAATGCAATTTTTTGGCAAATATGAATAATGTTGTTTAAAGCAATACAGTATAACACTGGGAACTGTGGCCCTTCCGAAGGAATGTTGCAGGGGGAGCCCAATTCATTGAAACTAGATTGAGGTATTTTATTTTTTTAATCAAAAAATACATTTCAATATGGTCAAATGACCTTTCATCTTGTACATTTCTTTGTAAATTAATAACTACTTTTCTGATATCTCTAGTACAAACTGTGATTATGTAAAGGCATTATGTTTTCATTCATAGATACTTAAAAAACCCTTACTTTCCATCTTTGAATCAATACTGTGTATTGGTTCCAAGGCAGAAGAGTGGTAACAGCTAGGCAATGGGAGTTAAGCTACTTGCCCAGAGTCACAAAGCTAGGAAGTGTCTGAGGCCAGATTTGAACCTAGGACTTCCCATTTCTAGGCCTGATTCTCATTCCACTGAGCTACCCAGCTGCCCCTCATAGATACTTATTAATTAACTACTATATTCAAGGCACTATAATAATGGGAAGGAAATATTTTGTCCTCATCTTTGTTGTGGTTATTTCTTTGGCTGTCCTACTAATTTGTTAGCTATTTGAGGTTCTGAAGTTGTAAAATATTTTCATATGCCCCAACACTTTGCACATAATAAACTTTATCAAATTTAATTTCATTCTAACAGCTTCATTATCTACCACAACATCTCACCCAGACTTACCCTGCTCCTAAAATGCTCTATGCTCTAATAATTTCTCACAATTTGTTACCCTCTCTATCCTCACTTTTGGATTTCCTATCACAATTCCATTTTTCTCTATACTAATGTTTTAATTCACCTTAAAAAATCAGAGGAAACCATGTCTGGTTGTTTTAGTAAGTCATAAAACTATGATTCACACAAAACTGAAAATTAGCTCAGATTTCTAAGTACCATGACTTAAATAAAATATCTCTATGTTATTAAGAGGTAAATATTGGAATAGCAGTGAAATCTTATTTTTCATATTGGAATTTCTTAACAAAGATAAAACTAGTCAAATGAATAGTTCTTCTCTATTACCCATTATGACCTTGCTCCTAAATTTAATTTATATGGAAAAGTCAACATTTTTTGAACTATAAGCTGGGGTCAATATGTGCCATCATGACATAATAAATAAAAAAAAAAAAGTGCACGGCTATGCAGCATAAAGAACTGTATTGTGACCAAAATATGGGGAAAGAATCTTGTATTACCAGTTTTCTGCCTTCATAGGTCACATCTGAGAGCTAGCTATCCATGACTTCGTAGACAATCCTTTGAGAAATACCAGATATAAATTGGGGTGACATTCTTGACCCAGAATAAGATAGCTAATCAATTGCAGAAACAAGACTTGAATTTAGCTTTTCCTGATTTGACTCCAAGTCTAGTACTCTGTACTCTGCCAGTTGTAGGGAACTCAGAGAGAAATGGGGGTCATTAAACCATATATAAAGACCTCTGCAGATTGGACATTAATTCTGGAAATGACACATTAGCATTATCTATATTTTTATTTTGTTTTATATTTCCTAATTACATTTTAGTCTGTTTGGGGTGCACTAGAGAATATTGTGGGAGCAAAGCAGCCTCAGGCTGCTGTTGACATATCTGCCTTATGCTATATGGGGTGTTTAAGAGTGAATTTCTCATTAAAAGATCTAAATTACTACAGCAAAGGTTCTTATTTTTTTTTATCATGGACTCATTTGACATTCTGGTTGAAATATAGACATTCCTTCTATTAATAATGTCTTTAAATGGATAAAACAAAATACAAAGGATTATGAAGGAAAAAAATTTATTTAAATTCATTTACAAAAACAATAACAGTTCACTTCAGGATAACTACTGAAATAGAAAGATAATTCTCTCTCTCTCTCTAAATATATATATATATGTATACACACACACACATATATATATATATATATATATATATATATATATATTCAGTCAATAGCCAATATAAAGGCAAATTGGACAGGAAGGGATATGGGTCAAGAACAGATTTTTAAGGACTTCTGAAGTCATACCACATATTAACTAACTACTTTTAATGTTGGCTGTATTTGCTCCATTATCATGTCATAGGGTCAAAAATTTAAAATAGAAAAGGACTTCAGAAATAATAATCACTTTACAGATGAGAAAATTCAGTTATTTTTTAAATTTTGTTTTCAAAAAATTTTTTCTGTGTTTGTATAATTCAGTTTCTTTCCCTCTTCTCTTTTATCCCCCACTTCCAGAGCTGATAAGCAATTCCACTATGTTGTGCAAATGTTATCACTTGATACCTTTTTCCACATTATCCATTTTTTACCAAAGGGCTGAAATGCAAAATCATATGTCCATATACACAAGTGATAAATCATAACTCATAAGTTTTTCTTCTGCATTTCTACTCCCATAGTTCTTTCTCTCAATGTGGATAGCATTCTTTCTTATGAGTCCTTGAGGAACATCTTGGATTTTTGTATTGCTACTACTAGTAATGTCCAATATATTAGATAGTTCCACAATGTTTCATTTTCAGTGTACAACATTCTCTTGATTCTGCTCATTTCACTCTGAATCAGTTCTTGGAGGTCTTTCCAGTTCATATAGCAATCATCCAGTTCATCACTCCTTATAGAACAATAGTATTCCATCGCCATCTGATACCACAATTTGTTTAGCCATTCCCAATTGAGGGACATCCCCTCATTTTCCATTTTTTTGCAAACAACAAAGAGCAAAGCTATGAATATTTTTGTACAAATATTTTTCATTATTATCTCTTTGGGGTACAAACCCAAGAGTGGTATTGCTCCATCAAAGGGTATGCATTCTTTTAAATTTCTTAGCACATGATTCCAAATTGAAAATTCACTTCTGAGGTTGAATGATCTATTGAAGATTCGACATTTAGTAAATAGGAAAATTAATGCAAACATTTATTGGCAAATACATTAATAGGATAAAAAGTGTTCTCTAGATAGACTAAAATTTAAAATTTCTCAATCCCTATTTATCACTGATTCTCTTTCTGTCTGCCTCTGCCTCTGTCTCTTTTTCTCTCTTTTTCTTATACCTCCCCCACCCAAAGATTTTCTTTGATCACTATCCAGATGACTAAAACTACTGCTTTCTCTAACACTTCAATATGGAAAATATCTCTTCTAATATAAACTTCCAAAAAGTTTTTATGCCTTCTACTCACAATTCCCTTCACAGCCAACAAATATTCAGTACCAAAAATGGTGTGGACTATCAATATAGTTCAATGGCTCATAACTGTTCTCTCCCACACCTTTCATATCTTTGTTCTTCAAATAAGTGCATCCCATATAGGATCTTTTCTTTTTGCCTCTGTCTTTTACCCTTCTTTTAATAATTCACTTCAGTTCAAACAATATTCATTACTTATTATATGCAAGGCACTATGATAGGTAATAAAGTTACAAAAATAATATAGGAGAATTGCTTCCCTCACTCATTCTAGTAGGCAGAGACATTTAATAAGCATATAGGTAAGCAAATAAACAGTGTATGTAAAGTTATACAAAATTATTTCAAGAGAGAGGTATTAAAGATAGCTAAGAAAAGCCATCCCAAAAGATATGGCACGTGAGCTGGCCTTTGAAAGCAGCTAAAGATTCTATAGGGAAACAAATCAGGCCTAAAGTATTGGAATATCTGGGCAAATGCATGGAGTCTGCAGATGTGATGGTGTTCAAGGTGAACACATCAGACAGTTCATATGATTGTGATTTGGTGAATTTTTCATCCCACTGTGATATATGTATTCACATTTATTACATATTTATTATATAAATGATTATTCAGGCCATGTAGCTGAGAGAATAAAAAGCTGGTCTTATCCTGAAGTCAAGTCCTCCTTCTGACATGTACTGACTTTATGACTCTCAGCATGCTATTTAACCTCTCCATGATCTTTGTAACTCTGTAAGACTATAAGTGGCAAAGCAGGTGCTAACAGAGAGGAATTTCCTCCCTAGACTACATGAATGAAATTGTATCAGGATAGATAGGTGAGTGTGAATATGTGTGTATGTGTATATATATGTATATGCATATATATGTTTATATAATATAATGTTTAGATACATAAATATATATGGAAATATATCTTTTGATAAAATGATAGACTGACAGATACAGATAGATAGATAGATGATGATGATAGATAGATAGATAGATAGATAGATAGATAGATAGATAGATAGACAGATAAACAGAGAGTCCTTAAATATTTTCTCACAGTAGCAAACTTTTTAAAAAAAAAATCTCAGAAGATATTTTATTGCCACTATGTTAGAAGGGTGGAAATCTGGGTTTCCAGTTCCAATTCTGCCCATAATACTACCTGTGTGTCCTACCAGAATTCATGTTGACTATATCAGTAATTTTTTTGTTTATAAAATGAATGATTTGGAATGAATATCATCTTCTCGCTATAAGATATTTGAATCCCAAGGGATTTTATGAAAATGCTGCAGTCCTACTGAAGCTGTTTCAAAGGCTCATTTGGAAGCTGGGTTGACAGGCAAAGCCAAAGCCAATGGCTTGTTAAGTATCACAAGCTCCTGGAGGGCAAGAGAAAAGGGGAGCTAGACACAGGAGTTTCCAAAGTACAAAAGTAGTTGCATTTCCAGTACATTTTACATTATTTGTTAAAGGGCCTACTTTATTGTGAAAAATAGATATGTCATGTCATGTCATAGCCTTAAAGGATGGGTTGTAGGAATGATGTATTACATTACTTACCTCCAGTTTCTATTAGAATTGACATCTAAAAAGCAGCAAATAGATATTTGTTATGGACTCTGCCAAAACAAAGATTTTCCATTAAGACAAAGTATGTAGTTGGCGTTGTTATTAGAGTTAAGATCCCCCAAGACAGCAACTAAATGACCATGATTTTATCTTTGGTAATCCTTGTTTAACCCCTAAATTTCTTTGACTCCACTTGCAGGTAAATACAAAGCTCAAAAAAATATAAAATAATTAGACCTCATATCCCCACTGGAAAATCTTGTGTCTATCTCTGACTCTACATTAGGAACATGACTTAGAAAAGGAAACCTAAACCTAAAGATAAGAGATTGAAAAGATTTGTTTTACCAAGATTTTGGAAGGGAAAATAAATTTATATTAAGCCATATTATTTATTTAGATGTAGTTCCATGCACTGAACATTTGTTAAGGGCCTGTTATGTACAGAGGACTCCTCTAGGTGCTTAGAAACATTAAGAGCTTTAGATAAGTCATGTAGCCTATCCACATGAAGCCTACAATATCGATTAAATTCAATGTCCAGGTGATCTCCTTAAATTTAGAATTCAACCACAATCATATATTTTTCATGTAAAGCCTAAATATAGACATTCAGTATATTTGTATATATTAAGACACTAAAAATATGTTTTCTCATTTCTGGAAAAATAATGAGGCTTGAGGCTCTCTTGAAAATATCACCATGAGGTTCAATATCTCATCTTCTCATTTCCCTCAAAAAAAGATCAAATTGAAGTTCAAGTCCATAATTAACTTTCCTTTTTTCCTCCTCTCTCCCTTTCTACTTTTCCTACTCCTCTTTTTTGTCCTTATAAAATCTGTCAAAAATTATCTTTTTTCTTAGATCAATCATCCATATAGAGATATATGCTATAACAGAAGACTTAATAACCAATAGATTATGTAATCATAGATGTAAAGTTAGAAGGAATTCTAAAGGCAATAATATATTTAATGACCTATTTAAAAATCTCATGAACTTTTCTCCATACTTACCATTTACCTCTCTATGGCCTTTGTCACTAGAGACCACCTTCTTCTTGATATTTTCTTCTTTGTAGTGTTTGTGACTACTCTTACTTGTTTCCCTTCTTATAAGTCTAAACACTTCTCAGTCTCAATTATCATCATATTCAGATAAAATTAAATTCACATTTGATTTTCAAAACAATCAAAGAGGTGGGTATTCTTACCATCACCATTTTGCAGTTTGTGGAACTGAGGAAAAAAGTTAAATGATTTCCCCAAAGTCACAGACCCAGTTTGAGACTAGATGATCATTTTATTACCTCCAAATTCTTCATATTAATATTTTCATATTCATTTAAAATTCATATAATTCCTGATCAGATCAGATTAAAATATCATCTTTAATCAAATGGGCCTGAGATCTTATTATTCTTCCTAAGTTCTCACTGACCCTAGAATCACTTCTCCAGCTTCTCAGGGACATCTACTATCAGATTCCCATATGTATCAAATTCAACATATTCAAAATTGATCTCATTATATTTTTTCCCAATCCTTTCCTCTTTCCTACCTTTCTTATTACTTTCCTGAGTACCACCATCTTTCCAGTCACCCAGGATTGTAATCTAGGTGTCATCCTTTACTCCTTACTCTCTCTCTTTTAAATCCTTACCTTCCATTTTAGAATGAATACTAAGTCCCAAAGCAGAAGCGTGGTAAGGACTAGGCAATTGGCCTTAAGTGACTTGCTTAGGGTCATCTAGCTAGGAAGTATCTAAGGCTAGATTTGAACCAAAGACCTCTCATCTCTTGGCTTGGTTCTCTATCTAATGAGCAAACCAGCTGCCCCTCACTCTCTCATAACTGTCCAACCTCATATCCATATTCAATCAGTTATCAACTCTTGCTATTTCTTCCTCCATAATATCTCTTGCACTGTCCTTCTCTTCTCTGACACTGTCACAATCCTGTTTAAGGCCTATTTTACGACACCTCTCTTGAGGTTAGGTGGGACCTCAGAAGTCATCTAGTCCAAATCAAACCTCTGGTCACCAAGCTTTTACTTGAATATGTCCAATAATATAGCTTGTTTAACTTCAGGTTGGGTCTAATTTGCTAAGAATCTCTTTCTTACTTCCATCTGTAATTTATCATTCTTCAAAGTAAAGCAAGTCTAATTTGTCTTCCACTTGATAGCCCTTCAAATACATGAGGACCATTAGGTTATCTTATACTAGGCTCTCTCTTCTCCAGGCTAAATATCCCTAGTCTGTTTTCATGAATCTTTCTATAATTTATTTCCAGTTTTCCCTGGCCTTCATCATTTGGGTTCACATTTTCAATATTTTCTCTAAAAATTAAACACCCAGAAATTAACATAATGCTTCTCCATGTAGTCTGACCAGGCCAGAGGTCAGGCCTATTATTACCTTCATTCAGGATACTATCTTGATGAAGGCAAAGCACACTGGAAATTTGATTTAACGTCTTTCCAGCTTTCATCTTAGACACTTGGAGGTTGAATAAACAGAGAAATATATGGTTTATAGATCAGTCTAGCAAATCATTCATACATGCTCTTTTAGCATTATGAAAACCAAACATTGCACCTAAGATTGCCAGGTGAAATGGAGACTTCTTATCCTTCCACCATTAACCTCAAAATAAAAGTATGTGTTTTGTCCTCCCCAGATGATAATTTTAGAAAATACAGTACCCATTTGGATATATAAATAAGCTGTGTATATATATAATTTATGCATTTATGTATATATTATGTATCACAGACATAAGTGTGTGTGTGTGTAGAATATATAGGGTGTTCATGGAGGACTAGTACCTCTAGTGTGAAGGTTTGGCTAGGCTTTTATAACACTGCTCATCCATATTTGGTGTATACTTGTTATATGAATATGTGTACACTGTGTATATATAGGTATGTGTATACATATATGTGTATGTATAACAAGTGTATACTTGCTAACCAACTTACATCTGTAGTTCCAATACAGAATCTATACATTGGTAAAGCAAGTATGGCATAAACTACGTAGAAGCTAATTAACAGGACACTTAATGGTGAGTTGAGAAATGTCCAAGTATCTGAAGACTTCTTCAAGTAAAATAGGTAGATAAGAACAACTTATTACAATACTGAGGAAGGCAACTGAAAGAGGTTCTGTGGAGCTCTTAAAGCTGACATCAAAAACGTCAATGTCTACCACTGCATCTTTGCCATCTCCAGTTGTCTTGACTTTTGTTTTGTCATTGGACCTCTATGAATCTGGAAGAGAATCTAAGGATGACAATTTTGTGGACCTCTGCCTCACTTAAATCCAATTCACACTCAGGTCAAGACATTACTCCATGATGTCATTGATGCTCTTTGAAAATAAGAGATGCACAACATCACACACATATATGTATGTATGTATATGTACCTGTATAATCATTCATACAGCTACAAACATTTTGTTGGCATTCCTATTCATCTATTCCAGTGGGTTCCAAACTTTTTTGGCCTACTGCCCTCTTTCCAGAAAAAATATTACTTAGCACCCCATGTCACATACTATCACTGCCCCCTTACAGTTATTCACCACCCCCAAATGCACCTGTGGCCATCAAAGCTCCCCCAGATTGCTACAGCACTCACCAGGGGGCAGTGGCACCCACTTTGGGAATCACTGATCTATATATTCCTTGTATTATTGACTATACCTCTTAGTACATTTTTTTAGTTAATGGGTTCCTTTTCATTTGTGACATTAAATTAAATCTTCACTCACTAATTACAACAATATTAGGCATACAAATATTTCAAAAGTACAAGTCCATGTCAAACAACAGTATATTGATAGGTGGGGGAAGTTAATAACACCAGGGGTTAAAATATATGTAGAATTGAAAGGAGAGATTTAAAATCTACTCAAATTCAAATATATCAATTAGGGATAAATCCATGTGGTTCTTATGAGGACTGTCCTTCCTTCCTCTCTCCATACCTCATATGTTAGGATATTTAACAAGAATATGAAGGTTCATTAATAGTTTACTGGGACAAGACAAGGAAACTTAGAAAATAATAATAATAATGAATAAAGGGAAGCCAGTCCCTAGGAACAAAGAGGGTGCAGGTAAATTGTATTAAAGTTATTGGAAGACAATAATACATCATAAAGCCTAATATACACATGATGATTACATATGATAATACATTGTAGTAAGGGCCTACAGGTAACAGTTTTTATAGGATAATGTGAAGGAATATTCTGGGGACAAATTGGATACAATGGTGCCTATGCATTTCATAGGGAAGAAAGGGGGATTATGGACTTCCAGGGGTGGAGCCAAGATGGAGGAGTAACTAGGGCAACAGCAGGCCATTTCACCATGAAAATTCTCTCTGATCTAGAGTAAAATATCACCACAAAATGAATACAGGAATGAAAGAACTGACAGACACAGAGAGAAACAACCTTCAAAAAAGAAAAACCCAAAAGGTAGGCAGAGATCATTTGGGCAACTGAGATGAGAGGAGAACAGAAGCAGCAGGCATAGCAGCAAGTGAAGAGCAAGCCAAGAGCAAACCACACATCTCACTTCTCCCTCACATCTGCTCTCACAGGTTCTGAACTTAAATCTAAACTAAGTCAGGACCATGAGGTCCTGTTGGGCAAATAGAGTTCCAAGCCAACTAATACCCCATGAAGTTGCAAACCTGGAGACAAGTCCAGAGTCCCAGCCCAAGGCAATCTGGGCTGAAGGGAGCCAATCCATGGTTCCAGAGCAAAGTCAGGGATCCCAGTCTGGGTTTGGGGTGAGGACATAATCCAAGGTTTGGGGTGAGGACACAGTTCTCACTTGGGGAGTCCCCCAGGATATTTTTGCCCAAAACTAATGATAGAACTCCAGGACAGGCCAATTAAGGATATGCCTGATTGAATGAAGAATATCTTGAGATAAAAAATGTGAGCCTAAACCTAGGGCTAGAATCTGGTCAGCACTTGACCTGATCAAGTTCAGACTGAGATCAAAATCTTACACCCAAGCCTGAGGAAACTCTTTAAGTTATCATCAGCTCAAAGGTCAATTGAATCAACAGGAGGGGTGGACTCTCAGAGCTCTCAGCTCTCAGACCATCTGTTAAACTAGTAACAACACAGAAAATAAGCTTAAAATAAAATCAAGGAAGGATTGAAGTATAAGAGGGTACCCCAACTTCACAGAAAACAGAGCTTATCTATAATTAGATAGGAAAAATGAGCAAGCAATCAAAAAACACCTAACTCTAAAGACCTTTTATGGAGACAAAGAGCAAGGTGTAGACACAGAAGGGGATAGTGAAAGCAAAGGAAACACACCCAAAGTCCAAAAGAAAAATATGGATTAGACACATATTCTGGAAGAGCTCAAAAAAGACTTCAAAAACCAATTATTAGACATAGTAGAAAAATGGAGAAGAAAAATAAAAGTGATGCAATAAGAAAGGAAAATGATGCAAGAAGAAATGGGTCAATTGAAAAAGGAGAACCAAGAACTGACAGAAGAAAACCAGGTCTTAAAAATCAGAATTGACCATCTAGAAGCTAATGATTTTCCAAGAAATCAAGAAACTATAAAGCAATATTAAAGGAATGAAAAAAACAGAGGAAACCATCAAATATTTTATTAAAAAACAATTGACCTTGAAAACAGATCTAGGAGAGACAATCTGAGAATTATGGGATTACCTTAAAGTCATGAAGAAAAAAAAATCTTTATATCATATTACAAGAAATTATCAAAGATAACTGCCCAGAGATCTTTGAACCAAAAATAATAAAGTTGAAATTGAAAGAATTCAAAGATCTCCAGAAAGAAATCCTCAATTGACAACTTCCAGGAATGTAATAGCCAAATTCAAGAGTCACAAAGCCAAGGAAAAAATTCTTCAAACAGCCAGAAAGAAAGCATTCAAATACCACTGAGCTACAATCAGGATCACTAAGGACCTAGTGGCTTCTACATTTAAGGATCAGAAGGCATGAAATATGATATTTAGAGAGATGAAAGATTTGGGTTTACAAGCCAGAGTCACTTATCCAGCAAAGCTGAGTATATTCTTTCAGGGGATAAAATGACTATTCATTAAGATAGAAGATTTCCAAGCATTCCCGAGGAATGCATGACTTTTATTGAATCAAATTAAATTATTTTTTGCATAGACAAAACCAATGTAAGCAAAATTAGAAGGAAAGCAACAAACTGAGAGAATATTTTACAACAAAACTCTCTGACGAAAGTTTAAATTCCAAAATATATAAGGAACTAAGTCAAATCTACAAAAAATCAAGTGATTCCCCAGTTGACAAATGATCAAGGGACATGAATAGGCAGTTTTCACAAGATGAAATCAAACTATCAATAAGCACATGAAAAAATGTTCTAAATTCCTCCTGATTAGAGAAATTCAAATTAAAACAACTCTGAGGTACTACCTCATACACAGTAGGTTGGCCAATATGACAGCAAAGGAAAGTGATAAATGTTGGAGATGTGGCAAAATTGGGACACTAATACACTTCTGGTGGAGTTGTAAATTGACCCAATCATTCTAGAGGGCAATATGGAGCTATTCTCAAAGGACATTAAATGAATGTCTACCCTTTGACCCAGCCATACCATTCCTGGTTTGTACCCCAAAGAGATAATAAGGAAAAGACTTGTACAAAAAATGTATAGCTGCACTCTTTGTGGTGGTGGAAAATAAGGGGGTGTCCATCAATTGGGCAATGGCTGAAGAAATTGTGGTATATGTCGGTGATGGAATATTACTTTGCTGAAAGGAATAAAGAATTGAGGGAATTCCATGTGAACTGGAACAACCTTCAGGAATTGATACAGAGTGAAAAGAGCAGAACCAGGAGAACATTGTAAAAAAAGACTAATACATTGTGGCACAATTGATTCTAATAGATATTTCTACCAGTAGCAATGCAATCACCCAGGAGAATTCAGAGGAACTTAGGAGAAAGAATGTTTTCTACATCCAGAAAAAGAACTGTGGAATCAAAAACACATTAGAAAAATACATGATCAATCATGTCATGTGATAGGGATATGATTAGGTTTTTGATGTTAAAAGATCATTCTACTGAACAATGATACATGTATAACCCAGAGGAAATTCTTGTCAACTTTTGGAAGGGGGAGGAGAGAGTGGGGTTGGGGAGAGACCATTGATCCTGTAACCATGGAAAAATATTCTTTTTAAAAAAAGAAAAAAGAAATGGGGATTATAAATTTTATCTTTACATTAGTATAAATTGTCTTTTAGAGCTGATGGCTTCTCTTTTAGTTCAAATTGCTGCTGCCTCTTTGGACTACATGTCACAATTGGGCCTACTGGTAGCTATGGCTATTTCTGCATCCAACCCAAATGCCTGGTCATCTCTCTGTTTTGCTTATGGCAGGTTTTATCCTTTTGCTCATCAGTTGCTATTGTTTGGTAAACAATAATTCTACTTTTTCACCAGGCAGTTAAGAGCACAGATTACTGCATATTGACACATATTAGTTAAATCAACCTATTCTAAGCACAGTTATTAGCATAATGCCCAAAGTCAAGCACTACCATATCTCTTTCTAAACTTTACTCTGTTATCCAAATTCAAGTTTCAGCATAATTGAATATAATTTATAGCAACTTTTCTATATTGTAAGATAAACTTTCAGTTTTGTTTCTTATTTATAATTCAGTGCATGAAGCTTTAAAAAGTTTTTTTCTAGGACATAGAAGGAATATGATTATATCTCAGGAGGAATGGGTTCAACTAATGCACACAATGTATATCCTACATAATAGAAATATAAATGTCTTAGTGGATTAACTCAATGGACTAAAGAATTTTTCAGGAAAATCATTTTAAAATGCTTCCTCTTGGTCATATGTCAAATATAGAGAACAACAAAGATAAACAATTTTCATGCTGGCAAAGTAGAAAGACTATATTTATATTACACTTTTTCCAAATGAGCATATTTTCTAATTGATAAAAGGAATTTATTTTCTTGGTCAATACATAATCTCTATTAGACATAATGCTCAGTAACTGTTGTTACTTTTCTTTCTATCTCTACTGATTAGCACAATACATGGCACAGAGCGAATACTTAATAAATATTTGTTTCTTACCTGTCAAAATTTCAAAATAGTTCACATTTTTATGACCAAGAAGCCAATTTTATCAAGTCTTTATTATAGACTAAATTATTGAGAATTTATTTGAAGAACAAAAGGGGAAATACTTAATAACCCTTGAACTGAAATCAATTGGAAAGCACACTAGAATTAAAATGTCAAACCTATGTTCCACTTCTGGCTCTGAATTTTACTAGCTATGTAACCAAAGACAAGCCATATAATCTCATTTTGAGCCTCAATATCTTCATCTGTAAAATGGAGATAATAATATTCTACTACCTCCTAGTTGGGGTTATTATTGAGGGGAAAGCTCTGTAAATCTCAAATTTCTTGTAAATGTAAACTGCTTTTATTGTTATTTCATTCAAATCCCAGCCATGTAAGCAAAACAAGAAGGCCAGAAACTACAAGGAATATGTACTGTACATTTGTTCTCAGATGATATAATCTCACTCCTGGTCAGGGGACAGTTTCTATCAGTGAATGATCCACAATACAAGGCCTTTGACATAAATTAAATTTAAGTTGAATATGGTTTATGTTTGCAATCTCCAGAAGGCCAGCAGTGCAGTTAATACAGTGCCTGAAAGCATCAACCACTAAGCAGTTGGCATTTTTGTAACTCATGGTGAGAGAAGATATATGCAAGTCCCTGCAGAACCTGACCTGGACCATCAAACAGCAAAAGAATAACAAATGACTAGAAGGAAATGAAGGTGGTACTCAGTGCCAGAATAATGATGGTATTTGTGTGTGACATACATAGAAATATTATGGAAGTATTTCACAGGCTCATAAAGTAGAAGAAAGGACCTTTAGTCTAAGGAACTTGTTTTATATATTAGGGGAAAAATGAAGCAAGAAAAGTGTTCGGTGTTGTACAGGTAACAGGTCTAGTTGAACCTCATGAGACTTAGCCCCTTTGAGCATCTAGAAATTCACCATCTTGCATGCTAAATGATTGAAAGATCTTTGCCCCAATGGTCCTCCTCTCCTTCCCAAAACAATGAAATTGTTTTCATGCTTGAACTATTGTTCTGAGTTACCTAGAGCAGTGATGGGCAAACTATTCCCTCTGGGCCAGATCCAGGCCATAGTTTGCCCATCACTGTCTTAAGCAATTCCCAAACCACTACATGAATAGCCAGTGTTCCCCATGTCTAATGAATTTCTCATGTCGGTATAAGTCAATGAAACCTTCCTATCAAGTATACTACGGAGGCAAATTTAGGAGGAAACACTCTACTCTAGTAGTACTATATCTTTCCTGAATATTCTTTCCATGGCATTGTTGAATGACTTTCAAATTTTTAAAGGTAATATTTTATATGAGCATCTCACCCATTCCCTAAACAGGTTAAATTTAGTCCTGGGCCAAAACAGAAGCAGAATCAGGTCTTAAGCTCATCTTTCTCTATCTCAGGCCATTGTTCACACTTATACTGACACTATTTTTCCTTCCTCAAATATATATTTAATGAGGGATTATATGTTAACAGCTATATATGGCTTAATCATCTTTCTACCAAACTCTTGGTCCATGAACTCTATATCTGATCTCTAAATTAGAAGAAAAATCCTACAGAGTTATCAGCAACACATAAAGTCGTTTAATAACTTCTCCAGGGTTTCAGCTTCACTAAATTTTAAAGGCAAGCTTTAAACCTAGGTCTTCCTATTGTCAATCCCCCAAATCTATAGACTATATCATCCTGCCTCAACATATGAAAGAATATTATTATTAAAATAATTCTTTAGTAGAAATAACCATTGCTTATTATTTAGGGGAAAATTGTGGGTATGGGAAATATCTGTTTTTATACTTAAACATCTTAGATTTCAAATTTAGGCTCTGGACTTGTGACATTTATCAAGTTACTTAACTTCTAGAGACATTTCAGATTTATAAAAATAAAGGTTTGGAATAGATTGTTTCTAATGCCCCTTCCAGTTCAAAAACCACAGATTCTACTCTAAATTATAGTCTTATCACTGCATGAGAAAATTTTGAGACAATGAGTCACTTAACTCCTCTGCATTTCAGGTGTATCATCTGTAAAATAAGTGAATTCAATGAAACAAGTTTCAAATCTTGCTCCTCTGAAGTTCTGTGACTGCAGAAATGAATAATGACAAGACCTCATTAAGGCTCTTACTAACTTTCTTGCCAATAACAATAGTATTTCTTAGTCACAGATAAGATCCCTTGAAGGTTCATTAGACCCAGATTTGTGTTTGGTTTTGCTTTTGTTTTTGCCTCTGGAATTACATACACTGAACTTTCAAAAGATGCTACTTTATTTCAATAGACATTGGGAGGGGGGAAAAGGCAGAACAATGAAACAATTTCAGGTATAAATTCAATTTGAAAAGCTGGTAAATCACTCTGACAAATTGCTTAACAGGATCTAGGACAGACTGGTGGCATAGTTGTTCAGTACCTTGTAAAGAAGTGTAGGAATGACTGAAAGCTTTCATGCCAGGATATACAGAATTAAACACACTGATTAGTATCAGAAAACTAACATATTTCAAACAAAATTTTGAGTTCTCCAAGGTTCTATATTTGCCAGAGTTGCTTTCTATGAAGCACATTGGGGATTCTGAGGATACCCTTTGTTTCAATAGTTATTAAGAAGCCACTGGGCAAAGAGTCTTCTCTGAAGTGATATAAAGCAAGAATATATGGAAGATATACAATGCTATATAATCACTCATATACTAAATGCTGAAAATGTTGTTTATAATAAAAATGATTGAACAATAGAACAAATTCCTAGGGTCATTATTGAAAACTTTCATAGATTTCATTAATTTGGCATTGTAGGCTGAGTATGGGAATGGTTGATCAACTTCTCATGGCATACTATTGAACACAGTGGAGGGACTAGAATCCAGGACCTGATTGTACTTAAGTTTAAAAGGGTGGAATTCTTATTTCTATCTTACTCTCTCTTTACTAATAAATGCTTATACATATTTGAATGAATTCATGATTAATTTTTACTTATAACATTATGACCTTGGAAAATTCATAGTGTTTTTGAGGGTCATTTTCCTTATCTATAAAATGAAGCAGGTGGACTAAGTATATAATTCCATTGGTCTTTCCTAATATCACAATCTAATCTTCTAATATTATCATTTATTAATTATGTTGGAAGAAATCAATGGTTCTGCTGACTAGAGTTGTTACAGATTCACTTTTCTAAATGACATAAGATTATTGAATAATTTGGCAGTAGTGTCATTAGAATTCTCATGATCAGTAATGCGTAGGTTTGATGTAGATCCATAGATAATGGAGTCACATGAAAAACAATCACATAGGCCATAATTGGCCTGTCCTTAATTATTCCATTAAGCTCCCTTTTGTAAGCAATCCAGCTCTTGCAAGCAAAATCTACATCCACTTCCAAGTATTCTGCAGCCTACTAAAGATAAACTTTTGTGTGAGGAATTAGACAGAGACTGTCGAACAGGCCATATTGTTCAACAAATAGGAAACATCTAGCCAGAGATGTGCTGATTAGTGTTTAACAACCAGATCTCTAAAATTCACAATACACTTTTATATTTAATATGCACCATTTGTTTGTTTTTAATTAATTTGCTTATTTGTTACAATAAAATATCCAGTTACCCCTATTAGAAAGATCATCATTTCACAGAAACATTATATATATGTATATATATATATGCATATGTAAAACTATTTTACTTATTTCTATTCATCATTTTTCTTTGTAGGTAGATATACACAAATTATTCGTCAAACAATATTGCTGCTGTTCTAAATAAAGTTCTTCTGGTTCTGTTCATTTCATTCTTCTTAATTATATGTAATCTTTTTATTTTTCCAATATTAACAATAACAATTAGCAATAAGATGGTTAAAAGTTTTATACACAATTGCTCATATATAGATCTCACATATAAAATATTTAGAGAACTTTATCAAATATATAAAAATATACTTCTAGGCTAAGATGACTCCAGATTAGAAGCAAGGGTCTTCTCCTTAGGGCCAACCAATATAAAGTGCCTCAAAAGAATAAAAGTCAAAATCATATGAGCAAAGGGGCTCTATTATAGGGTGCAGCCTTGAAGATAGGCAGGGTTTGGGCATTTCCACGCTATAAGTGGGTAAATTACACTTACCAAAGCACAAAGGGACCACACCTCCTACACACCACCTACCATGCAGGAGTCAGAGCAAGCACAGGGCAATTGCTAGGTTCTCAAGAGGCTGACTGAAGACACCACAAAAATATTCCTGAGAACAGCGAGCCCCAGGAGGCTGAAGAATGTGGGGCTGGGGCACAGAGATAGGGCAGAGAGGGGGTGCCCACAGCAGACATGGAGGAGACTGAAAAATAAGTTCAGGGCAAAAACCACTCTGTAGCTCAATACATTTATAGCCTGTCCTCCTTACTCAGACTTCTGGCGGGGAAGGGAAGAAAAAACTAACACTGCAATGACCACCAATATCAAAGAACTACAATCTAAATCTACTAAAAAATAAGAAAAAGAGTTTGACCCTGGATAACTTCTATGGAGAAAAACAGCAGACTACAGAGGAGACAACAGAGGACTCCAAACAAGCAAACACATCCAAACTTTCACCAAAAAATGGAAATTGGTCACATGCTCTTGAGCAACTCAAATTAGAGTTCAAGAACCAAGTAAGAAAGATGGAGGAACAATAGGGGGAAAGTGAGAAACAGTTCAAAAAGAAAATAACAGTTTAAAAGACAGAATCTCATATTTTGGAAAAGAACAGAAATCAAATAAAATGATAAGCAAATTGGAGAACAGATATGACCTGCTGGGAGCCATGCAAAGCAGGTTAGAACAAACTGAAAAGGAAAATCAAAAGATCATAGCTGAGAACCAGTCTCTAAAGACTAGAATTGGGCAAGTAAAAGCTAATGGTCTCACAAGACAGCAAGAATTAATAAAGCAAAGTCAAAAGAATGACAAAATATAAGGAAACATGAAATATCTAATTGAGAATATTACTGATCATGAAAAACAGGTAGAGGAGAGAAAATTTGAGAATCATAGGTCTACCTTAAAACCTAGAAATAAACAAAAACTTTGACATCATACTAAACTGGCATCATACTAAAGAAATTATTTAAGAAAACCTCCTTGATATTTTTGAACAATAAGGCAATATAGACATTGAAAGAGTATATACATCATACTCTACATCAAATCCTCAAAAGACAACATCTAGGAATGTAAATGTCAAATTCAAGAGCTTCCCAGCTAAGGAGAAAATAGTGTAAGAAGCCAGAAAGAGACAATTCAGATATCAAGGAGCACCAACCAGGATTTCACAGGCTTTGGAAGTCTTCACCCTAAAGGACTGCAAGGCTTTGGATATGATATTCAGAAAGTCAAGAGAATTGGGTCTCCAACCAAGGTTAACCTACCCATCAAAACTGACTATATACTTCTAGGGAAAGGTATGAGTATTTAATAAAAGAGAGTATTTCTCTTGCCTTTCTGAATATTGTATTCCAAGCCTTGCGGTCTTTTAGCATTGAGGCTGCCAGATCCTGCGTGATCCTTATTGGTGCTCCTTGATATTTGAATTGTCTCTTTCTGGCTTCTTGTAAGATTTTTTCTTTAACTTGAAAGCTCTTCAATTTCGCTATTATATTTCTGGGTGTTG
>NC_058130.1:75682807-75711979 GCF_016433145.1 Gracilinanus agilis
AAGGACCCTTCCTAAAAATAATAAACAATATATACCTAAAACCAACAACAAGCATTATATGCAATGGGGATAAATTAGAAGCCTTCTCAATAAGATCAGGAGTGAAACAAGGATGGCCATTATCACCTCTATTATTCAACATAGTACTAGAAACACTAGCAATAGCAATTAGAGAAGAAAAAGAAATTGAAGGTATCAAAATAGGCAAGGAGGAGACTAAGCTATCACTCTTTGCAGATGATATGATGGTATACTTAAAAAATCCTAGAGAATAAACTAAGAGGCTGGTAGAAATAATCAACAACTTTAGCAAAGTGGCAGGATACAAAATAAATGCACATAAATCATCAGCATTTCTATACATTTCCAACACATTAGTACAGCAAGAGGTAGAAAGAGAAACACCATTTAAAATCACCCTAGACAATATAAAATACTTGGGAATCAATGTAACAAAACAAACACAGCTGTTGTACGAAAACAACTACAAAACACTTTCCAAACAAAACGAGCTCAACAATTGGAAAGCCATTACCTATTCATGGGTAGGACTAGCTAACATAATAAAAATGAACATCCTACCCAAATTAATTTACCTATTTAGCGCCATACCTATCAAATTACCAAAAAACTTATTTACTGGATTAGGAAAACCTATAACAAATTTCATTTGGAATAACAAAAGATCAAGAATATCAAAGGAAATAATGAAAAAAATGTGAAGGAAGGGGGCCTAGCAGTACCAGATATCAAACTATACTATAAAGCAGCAGTCATTAAATCAATATGGTACTGGCTAAGAGATAGAAGGGAGGAACAGTGGAATAGACATGGGGTTAATGATGTCAGCAAGACAGTGTATGATAAACCCAATGAGCCCAACTTTTGGGACATGAATCCACTATTTGACAAAAACTGCTGGGAAATTTGGAAAACAATATGGGAGAGATTAGATTTAGATCAACATCTCACAACTCACACCAAGATAAATTCAGAATGGGTGAATGACTTGAATATAAAGACGGAAACTCTAAATAAGTTAAGTGAACACAGAATAGTATACTTGTCAGATCTCTGGGAAAGGAAAGATTTTATAACCAAGCAAGAGTTAGAGAAAATTACAAAATGTAAATTTAATGGTTTTGATTATATTAAGCTAAAAAGCTTTTGTACAAACAAAAACAATGTAGTCAAAGTCAGGAGGGAAACAACAAATTGGGAAAAAATCTTTATAACAAAAAACTGTGACAGGGGTCTAATCACTCAAATATACAAGGAGGTAAAGCAATTGTGTAAAAAATCAAGACATTCCCCAATTGATAAATGGGTAAGGGACATGAATAGACAATTTTCAGGTAAAGAAATCAAAAGTATAAATAAGCACATGAGAAAGTGTTCTAAATATCTAATAATTAGAGAAATGGAAATCAAAACAACTCTGAGGTATCACCTCACACCTAGCAGATTGGCTAAAATGAAAGAAGGGGAGAGTACTGAATGTTGGAGGGGATGTGGCAAAATCGGGACATTGATGCATTGCTGGTGGAGTTTTGAACTGATCCAGCCATTCTGGCTGGCAATTTGGAACTATGCCCAAAGGGCTATAAAAGACTGCCTACCCTTTGATCCAGCCATACCATTGCTGGGTTTGTACCCCAAACAGATCATAGATAAACAGACTTGTGCGAAAATATTTATATCTGCGCTTTTTGTAGTGGCAAAAAACTGGAAAACGAGGGGATGTCCTTCAATTGGGGAATGGCTGAACAAACTGTGGTATATGCGGGTGTTGGAATACTATTGTGCTAAAAGGAATAATAAACTGGAGGAATTCCATGCAAATTGGAGAGACCTCCAGGAAGTGATGCAGAGTGAAAGGAGCAGAGCCAGAAGAACATTGTACACAGAGACTGATATACTATGGTAAAATCAAATGTAATGGGCTCCTGTATCAGCAGCACTGCAATGACACAAGACAGCTCTGAGGGATTTATGGTAAAGAAGCTACCCACATTCAGAGGAAGGACTGCAGGAGAGGAAACATATAAGATAAACAATTGCTTGAATGCATGGACTGAGGCGGACATGAATGGGAAATAGACCCTGAACAAGGACACTTGTTACAACCAGTAGAAATGTGCATTGGCCATGGGTGGGGGGAGAGAAGGGGGTGAAGGGGAAAGTAGGGTCATAAAGTATGTAAACAGATTAAAAACAAATATTAATAAATGTCTAATAAAAAAAGAGAGTATTTCCAAGTATTCCTAAAGAAAAGACCAGAACTAAATAAAAAATTTGATGTCCAAATTCAAAACTCAAGAGAAACATGAAAAGGTAAATAAGAGAGGGAAAAACAACAACAACAACAATAACCTTTTTAATGGTTTCAGTAAGGTCAGTTGTTTATATTCCTATATGAAAAAATGATATTTGTAGCTCTCAAAAACTGAATTCATTATCATAGTAGTTAGAAGAATTATTCACTGGTAGAATTTGGGTTATTAAGTGGTTTAAGATGATATGTAAAAAAAGAAAAGGGCAGGGGGGGAATGGAAGATGGCACTGAGAAAACCTGAAGGAATAAGAAAAATAGAATGAATTATACCACAGAAAGAGATGCATGGGAGGTGGAGGCGAAGAATACTATTATAAGAAGGAGAAGAAAAGAGTGCTAATAGGTAACACTTAAGTCTTTCAATGGAATCTATTCTGAAAGGGAAGAACATCCAGATGAATTGGGGTATTGATTTCTATGTTACCCTACAGGGAAGTTGAGAGGGAAAAACCAAGGGGGGAGTGGGGCAGGAAGTACCAAAAGGGAGGGGAAAAGTGGGAATTCAATAGACCCTAAAGAAAAATAAGAGGGGAATGAGAAGTGAAGGGATAGGTAAGGAAGTAAAATAAGGGTGGGGATAAGGGAACTGATTAAAAGTAAAATACTGGTATAGAAGGAAATAGTGAAAGAAGAAAGGGCAAGACTAGAAGAGGAAGTCAAAAGAATGGGGAATAAAGAGTTGGTAATCATACCTCTCAATATGAATGGGAGGAACTAACCCATAAAATGGAAGCAAATAGCAGAGTGAATTTGAAATCAAAATCCTACCATATGTTTTCTACAAGAAACACATGAGGTTGGTAGACACACAGGGTAAAGATAAGAGGATGGAGCAAAATCTATAGGGCCTCCACTGAGAAAAAGAAAGAAGGAGTAGTAATTATGATATCTGACAAAGCCAAAGTAAAAATAGATCTGATTGAAATAGATAGGGAAGAAAATTACATCCTGATAAAAGACAGTTTAGAAAATGAGGAAATATCGGTTTTCAAAAATGTATGCACCAAATGGTGTGTCATCCAAATTTCTAATGGAGAAACCATTGGAGCTTAAGGAGGAAATAGATAGTAAAATTAAACTACAGGGAGACCTGAACTTTCCTCTATCAGATCTAGATAAATCAAACTAAAAATAAATAAGAAAGACACAAGAGAGGTGAATGAAATCTAAGAAAAATTAGAGTTAATAGATATATGGAGAAAAATAAATAGGAACAAAAAGGAATACACCTTCTTTTCAGCAGCACATGGAACATTCACAAAGATTGACCATGTACAAGGGCATAGAAACATAGCAAATTAATGCAAAAAAAGGAAATAATAAATGCAACCTTATCAGACCATAATGCAATAAAAATAGTTTTTAGCAAGGATACATGGAGAGGCAAACCAAAAACTATTTGGAAATTAAATAATATGATTATCCAAAATAAGATAAAGAACAAATCATAGAAACAATTAATAATTTCATTGAAGACAATGACAATGATAAGACTTCTTATCAAAACCTATGGGATGCAGCCATAACAGTTCTAAGGAGAAAATTTATATCACTGAGTGCATATACTAACAAATTAGGGAGGGCAGAGGTTAATGAATTGGGCATGCAACTTAAAAAACTAGAAAGTCAACAAATTAAAAATCCCCAGATGAAAACTAAATTAGAAATACTAAAAATCAAAGGAGAAATTAATAAAATTGGAAGTAAAAGAACTATTGAATTAGTAAATAAGACTAAAAGCTGGTACTTTGAAAAAACAGATAAAATAGACAAAGTACTGGTAAATCTAATTAAAAAAGGAAAGAAAAAAGTTAAATTGACAGTATCAAAGATGAAAAGGGAGACTTCACCTCTAATGAAGAGGAAATTAAGGGAATCATTAAAAACTATTTTGCCCAATTATATGGCAATAAATATAGAAATCTAGGCTATATGGATGAATATTTATAAAAATGTAAATTGCCCAGATTAATAGTAGAAAAAATAGAATACTTAAATAATCCCATATCAAAAAAAAGAAATTGTACAAGCCATCAAAGAACTCCCTAAGAAAAATTGCCAGGTCCTGATGGATTCACAAGTGAATTCTATCAAACATTCAAAGAACTAATCCCAGTACTCTACAAACTATTTCATATAATAAGCAAAAAAGGAGTTCTACCAAATTCCTTTTATGACAATAATATGGTACTGATTCCAAAGCCAGGCATACCAAAAACACAGAAAGAAAACTATAGACCAATTTCCCTAATGAACATAGATGCAAAAATCTTAAATAGAATACTAGCAAAAAGACTCCAGCAAGTTATCACAATGGATATTCACTATGATCAGGTGGAATTTGTAAAGAGTAAAATTATGGTTGGACAGAATATTTAAAAGTGTGACCACCAGGAATTTGATTAATTCCAGATGATTTTTAGCAATTTATAAAATAAAGAGAAAGCATGACTAAAAGAAATGGGAAGAGGGCAGAGTAAGAGATCTAGCTTAATGAGTTAGACTATGGGTTCAAGCCCTGGCTTTACCCCTGCATGGCTCCAGAAGTCCTAGCCAGAGAGTCTAAAGGTCAATTAACAAGTGTTTTAGCCACGAGACCTTCTACCAGAAAAGGAGCCCCTCTGGAGGCTACTACCTCCAGGGAAGCTAAGGAAGGAAATCAGCCTTTTTTTATTCACCCATGTGGTAGGTCTAAGGAAAAGCAGTCCTCAGTCCTCAGCCAGAGCTACTCCAGGGTCAAGCTGAAGATTAAAGACCCTTTTCACAGAAGGTTCTTGCAATTTATGAAGTCCATTCCTTTGGTCACTTGCTGTGTTTTCCTCCCATTTTACATGTACCAATAACAGTTAAGTTTTGCTTAGCACTGCCTAGGGGTAGAAAATCAATTCTGATTCATCACCCACTATTGAAAATGTGGGTCAAAGACCTCCCCCATTTGAGGATAAGTGGAATGTATACACTTTTGGTGAATAAATCTAAAAATGGGCAGGGTAGAGTTAATCCCATCAACATAGATTATACCAGGAATGCAAGTATGATTTAATATTAGGAAAACCATTCACATAATTGACTATATCAACAGCCAAACCAACATTAATTACATGATTATCTTGATAGATGCAGAAAAAGCCTTTGACAAAATAGAATGTTCATTCCTATTGAAAACAGTAGAAAGTACAGGAATAAAAAGGCCTTTTCTAAAAATAATAAACATTTTTGTTTAAAACTATCAGCAACCATCATCTTCAATGGGGATAAATTGGAAGCCTTCCCAATGAAATCAGGAGTGAAACAAGGATGCCCATTATCACCTCTATTATTTAACATTGTACTAGAAACACTAGCAGTAGCGATCAGAGAAGAAAAAGAGATTGAATGTGTTAAAAAAGGCAATGAGGAGACCAAGCTATCACTCTTTGCAGGTAATATGATGCTCTACTTAAAGAATCTTAGAGAATCAATTAAAAAGCTAGTGGAAATAATTAACAACTTTATCAGAGTTGCAGGATACAAAATAAACCCACATAAATAATCAGCAATTCTACATATTTCAAACACATCCAAGCAGTAAGAGTTAGAAAGAGAAATTTCATTTAAAACCACCCTAGATAATATAAAATATTAAGGAATCTATTTGCCAAGACAAATACAGGAATTATATGAACACAACTACAAAACACTTTCAACATAATTAAAACTAGATCTAAACAATTGGGAAAATATTAATTGCTCGTGGGTAGGATGAGATAACATAATAAAAATGACAATCCTATGCAACTTTATTTACTTATTCAGTTCCATACTTATCAAATTACCAAGAAACTTTTTTAATGAATAGAAAAAAATTTTAACAAAGTTCATTTGGAAGAAGAAGAGATCGAGGACTTCAAGGGAACTAATTATAAAAAATGTAAAGGATGGGGGCCTAGAAGTTCCAGATTGTAAGCTGTAATATAAAGCTGTGGTCATCAAAACAATATGGCACTGGCTAAGAGACAGAAGGAAGGATCAATGGAATAGATGAAGTAAATGACCTCAGTAAGATAGCATACAAAAAAACCCAAAGATCCCAGCTTTTCAGACAAAAACCCACTATTTGACAATAACTGCTGGGAATATTGGAAAATAGTATGGGAGAGATCAGGACTAGATCAGCATCTCACACCCTACACCAGGATAAATTCAGAATGGGTGAATGACTTCAATATAATGAAGGAAACTATAAGTAAATTAGTTGAAAATAGAATAGTTTACCCATCAGATTTTGAGAAAGGAAAGATTTTAAGACCAAGCAAGTGATAGAGAAAGTTATAAAATTTAAAATGAATAATTGCGATTATATTAAATTAAAAAGATTTTGTACAAACCAAAGCAAGGCAACTAAAATTAGAAAGGAAACAACAAATTGGGGAAAAAATTCATAACAAAAACTTCTGACAAAGGTCTGATCTCAAATTTATAAATAGCTTAACAAATTGTACAAAAAAAAAACAAGCCATTACCCAATTGATAAATGGGCAAGGGATATGAATAAGCAATTTTCAGATAAATAAATTAAAACTATCAATAAGCACATGAAAATGTGTTCTTAATACCTTGTAATCAGAGAAATGCAAATCAAAACAAATCTGAGGTATCAAGTCATTCCTAAAAGACTGGTTGTTATGACAGCAAAGGAAAGTAATAAATGTTGGAAGGGATGTGGCAAAATTGTGACATTAATGCACTGCTGGTGGAGTTGTGAACTGATCCAACCATTTTGGAAGGCTATTTGGAACTATGCCCAAAGGGCACTAAAAGACTGCCTACCCTTTGTTCCAGCCATACTACTACTGGGTTTATACCCCAAAGAGATAAAAAGGAAAAAGACTTGTGCAAAAATATTTATAACCATGCTCTTTGTGGTGGCAAAAAATTGGAAAATGAGGGGATGCCCTCCAATTTGGGAATAGTTAAAAAAAATTGTGGTATCTGTTGGTGATGAAATACTAGTGTGCTAAAAGGAATAATGAACTGGGGGAATTCCATATGAACTGAAATAGCCTCCAGGAATTAAACCAGGAAAACATTGTACACAGAGAAGGATATAGTGTGGCACAATCTAATGTAAAGTACTTTTCTACTAGCAACAATGCTATTCATGGAATGCAATTCAGGACAATTCTGAGGGACTTATGAGAAAGAACTGTGGAAGTAGAAATATAGAAGAAAAGCAATTGCTTGATCACATAGTTTGACAGGGATATGATTAGGGATGTAGACTCTAAATGATCACCCTGATGCAAATATTAATAATATGGAAATAGGTCTTGATCAATGACACATCTAAAACCCAGTGGAGTTGCATGCTACTTATGGGAGTGGAGTGGGAATGATCATGAATCATGGAACCATGTAAAAATATTATAAATTAATTAAATAAATGTATATAAGCTTATTTATTACATATAATATATATGAACCATTCCCTAGGTAATAAAATATTCAATAGATATAAATGGGCAGTTTTTTAATAAAGGCATCAAACCTAGATAAAGCCATATTAAAGTATTATAAATCATTATTGGTAATAGGAATATAGACCAAAGCAAATTTGAGATATCAAATCATACCTATCAAGTTGGCTAAAATGGTAAAAGGAGAAAATGGCAACATGATTAGGGGGGATGTAGGAAAATGGGGACACTAATACTTTATTGGAGAGCAATCTTGAATTGTGTTTAAAGAGTTTTAAACTATGTGTACCATCTGACCCAACAGTACTACTATTATGTTTATTTCTTAAGGTCATCAAGGAAAAAGAAAATGTTCTATATGTTCTCAAATATTTATAGCAGCTCTTTCTGTGGTGGTAGAGAACTGAAAATTTAAGGGAGGTCCATCAATCAATCAGGGAATGATTAAACAATTTGTGGTATATTTTTGTGATGGTAACATTTTCTCCATCAAATTCTTGAGTTTAGATCATTACCAAAAGAAAATGTTAAGTCCTTGTTTATAGTGTTTACTGATTTTGGATGTGTAAGTGCTCACACTAAAATTTTAAGATTCAGCTCCACAAGTTGTAATTACAAAGCAGAAAGGCTTCAGGTTTCAAGTTTGAGCTGGTAAAACAGGCTCACAGCCTTGATTGGGGGGGGGGGAGGCAGAAGAAACTGTAACAGTTGAAGCTTCTCTCCTAAGATGTCACTGGACTTATTGCTTCTTTTACTTGAAGGGGAAGGCCAGTGACTTTCCTAAGAGGAATCGATAGATTCTCTCTTAACTCAGTGATTTGATTGAGAGAAAGAAAATTCCCACAAGAGAAGATGGATTTGGATATGAGTGAAATCCACAATCAAGAATTAATGACAAAATCATAAAGGGCCCACACAACTGACTCCCCTAGCCAACTGCCAATCCTGCTGGAATATGGAGAATTTCTCAGTGTAAGTCAATTGACAATGGCCTTCTTAACTGAAGAATTCAAATGCTATCTCTCTTAAGGATATAACTCTTTTAATAATTAGGTGAATCAAATGGGGAAGGAGGATCTTGAAGGGGAAAAGGTATTAGTAGAAATCTATGGCTAATTAGTTGAACCTTGGACTGGCTTTACCCTGACTGGGCAAAAGCTCCCCTCCCCCTCCCAGATCTTCTTTTCCCTTCTTTATTTATAGCTCTAATAACTAACTAATAAAGTAAATAATAAAGTAACTATGCCCAAAGTGCTCTAAAAGATCGCCTGCACTTTGATCTAGCCATACCTCTGCTGGGTTTATACCCCAAAGAGATCATAAGAAAAAAGACTTGTACAAAAATATTTATAGCCACGCTCTTTGTGGTGGCAAAATAACTGAAAAAAGGGTATGCCTGTCAATTGGGGAATGGCGGAACAAATTGTGGTATCTGTTGGTGATGGAATACTATTGTGCTCCAAGGAATAATGAACTGGGGGAATTCTATGTGAACTGGAATGACCTCCAGGAATTGAAGCAGAGTGAAAGGAGCAGAACCAGGAGAATATTGTACACAGATATGGATATACAGTGGTAAAAATAGAATGTAATGGACTTTTTTACTAGCAGCAATGTAATGATCCAGGACAATTCTAAGGGAATTATGAGAAACAAGGCTATTCGCATTTAAATAAGTTATAGATGGATTATTGATATAGTTGATTGGAGGTCTGTAGAGATGATAGTTTCACTCTGCTAACTGCTTACAAGATCTTTCAGCAGCTTTAGTAGTCTGTTTCAATGAGTCAGTCTGCACTAGATGTCATATAAGGTTACAGGGTAAAAGCACAAGGATCTGTTGGTATGAAGTATTGCTAAGCCTAGAAGTGTATGATTCACACCACCCTCCTACCTAGCTCCCCCAAAATCCAATCAGTCCTCTGCTTGGGGGGTTCCCCCTTATATACCCTGGTTCTAACTATCCTCAACTGCCCTTGGCTTCTTGAAGTTGAGGCATACAACCCACTTGGATTAATAGCTGGGCATTTTGTAATGGTAACATTTTCTACATCACATTATTGAGTTTAGACCATTACCAAAAGACAAAGTTAAGTCCTAGTTTATAGGGTTTGTTGATTTTGGATGTGTAAATGCTTCTCCAGATCTTTTATCATCTCAGATAATTTGATAAGGACAGTTTAGTTGATAAGGAAATAATGGGACACAAAGATCTTTTACTTCATGTTTCCAGCTCTGGCTCCAGGAGTATGGAGTTTATTATATATACTTCAAGACTCATTTCACACAAAAGAACTCCCCCAAAACTTCACATTTGAGCAGAAACACAGATTATGTCACATCAAAGCACAATAAAGTTATAGTTTTACAAAGAATTTTCTTATGAAGATAATGCCAGATGAGAAACTGTCTCAAGGTTGAAAATGAGCCTCACTTCATCTAAAAGTTATTTTGCCTGAGCTTGCCACTCTGTGACCTTGGGACACCTGGAGCAGTTAGAGAGATATACCCACAGCTGCAGCTTTACTCTGCTGAGTGAAAAAAGGCTGTTAACTCATTAAGTGCTGGTTTACTAAGAAATTAAAGTTTTCCTAGAAGCTATAATGTTTTTTAATAAGAAAAGGTGTGGATCATAAAAGGGGTCAAAAGAGGAGTCTCAGATTTTCATCTATTTAAGACTCTGTTTCTCTTATTGGTCTCCCACATATTCCCCTTTTTCTATTAAATTAAAAAGAGCATCTGCCTGTTGGGCTGTGTGAATTTCTCTTATGAGGGCCAAGGGAAACTTTTAAGTTACAGAAATTTGGGAATGAAAATAAAAGAGGACAAAATCAATGATCTAGCGTTTGCTAGGCACATTGACAAAAAACCAATTAGGGGGTGGTCCCCTTTGGCATAAGAGTTTACATTCAAAACAAATGCATTCAACTCCCCATATTTCAAGCAACTGCACTCCAAAGTTCATTTTTGGATTTTCTTGATGCAGTCTAGGTCTCTGCAGGCATCTTCATGGTGTCTTCTCCAAAAGTTTGTTGTCTGGATTTTGGCGAGATGGCAAACTTCTTATCCTGAAATTACTCTCAAAAGAATTTAAACTTTACATTATAGATTATAAAACATACGTTCTCCTCTGAAGAGGGTTAAGGCTAACATCCAGATCGGCTAAGAATACATGGCTGAGTTATGGGGTTGTATGAATCAATTGTTAAAAGAAGTTTAAAAAAATTTTTTAAATCCAAAGAAAAGAGAGAAAAAAATAAGTTGTGAATGAAATGCAAAATGTAAAATTCTTATGTGCGAAAATGTAGGGAAAAATAAACTAATATCATGTCCTTGATTCAAGGCCCAAGTAAAGTGATTTAAGCAATGGTGCAATTACCCATTCAGAAGCCAGGACTATAGAAAGTTATCACACTTATATGAGAAAGAAAAGAACCAAATTTTTTGTGAGAAATGGAAGTGTCTTTCCCTGATCTGATTTGCCTGCACTTGAACCAGGATGATGGTCAACCTTTGGTACTTAACCAGGATGAAGCTCAAGGAAGTCCAACCTCTAACATATGTCAGAACAGCTGCAACCCTGAACCCCAATTGGTAAATTCAAGTCCTTCAGTATTGGCATGAGAAAGTTCTGTCAATCCTTCCTGGATTGGTATGGTCTTTTTTTGACCTTGTGGTGCTAGGCACTGTGCAGTATCTCACCAATCCTATTGGACTTGGTGGTCTCCTTAACCTTTTGGCTCTTTTGTTCCCTTCTCCTGGAATCAGACAGAATCATTAATTATAGTCCCATAATATTTACTAATTCATGGCAGGTTTCCATAGACCAAGGCTTTGTGGGTATGCATTAATATTAAACATATTATTGTAAAATATAAAGGATTAATATTGATTAGAAATACTCTAAGGACAAAAATGAGAAAAATTTAAAAAGTCAATTATTGTATAAAAATTTAAAAGGAAAAGCAATAAGAAAATTAAAAATTCAGGGAAAAATACAATGTTTTTAAGTAAAAAAATGTTTTTAAAAATAAAAAGTATTTATATAGTTTGGATTTAGTGAAATGTCTTTTACCCAAAAATCAGATCATTTTCCTATATGAATAAAACAAAACCTTGACCCCCATATTATAAATCTGGGGTTTTGTTTGTTTCTTTGTATCTCTAATTAGTTATTCCAATTGATGTTCAAAAATTATACAAAAAAGTTAATGTACAAGAGATTCAAACTAACTTTCATTGAAATATCAGTTGGGGTATATACAGTTTCTTTAGTAAACAGTGGAACATAGTTGCTTGCTATATACATTCAAATTTCTGGGGCTTCAATTATTATCACTGCTTTGAATATGGCAAAAGTAGGGAAAGGAGTATAACACTGTTTGACTTCAGGTAAGAGTCAGGGATTGTTTATCAGTAATAGCTTTCTTTTGAATGGTGAGTCTGAAACAATAATCCACAAATGAGTAATATCAGTTACAAATCCAATGACTTTTACCTTAAACAGTAATTATTACCAATAGCATTTGAAAGGTTTCCAAGATTTATATACACAATGAAAAATTATAATGTTACAAAATATGATAGACAAATTTTCTTTTTCAATAATTTCTCAATGTATAAACTATCTGGTAATTCTTTCCATTAATACAGAAAAAGAGTTAACAACTTTGGAATTAAGTTTTATTACTGTTATCTTGATTAGAGAGGGTTAAGGCAGGGGCTGGTTATTCACTTAAATTATTGTGATAGTCAATTTACTTTAAACTTTTAGTTCACAATACTAATCATATATTATTGTAAATAGGCATGATCAATATTTAACAAATAGCTTATGCACATAGTTTACATTTAAACATTTGTTTTCAGTTTTCACAAAGTAAGGTACATGTTTTGATGACATTCAATAACAATTTTATTAAAACTCAATATTTGTATCAGCTTTGCTTGCAACATTTCTGTCTGTATCACATCAAAATTCAATGAGGTTGCTAATTACCCCTTTAGGTTCTAAATTTACTGTAAGGAAGGGGTTAATAAGTTTTTTAGAAGTTCTAAGCTTTTTAGAAGTAAGGAAAATTCCTTTTCTCAGTAGCAGTTTTTTTTAATCCTCTATGACTATTTAAATTATTGTACTTATAAGATTTATATATTTTGATCTTGATATAAAATTACTCTTCAAAGATACTGATTTAAAACTTCAAAATTTTCAACCAGGTACCTTGGAATATTCTTACATTTGCAAATAATAGTCTTATTTCAGGTCCCTATGGATTACTGATATGATCAATATTTCTACTTAATGCATTCTTCAATTATACTACTTTAATATTAACAAGTTTGTTAATTAGCTATAATTACATCAACATTACTACAAAGTAAAAGACATAATAATATTAATGCCATCACAATCAAGTACATATTAACAATGATATCAAATTATTATGAAGTTTATGCATTTTGTTATACTTTTATATTCTGGATTTGAATGCTACTACAAATCACAAATATTATGAGAATACAATCTATTTAATTAACCTTTACATACTAGTGAAATAGTGAACATAGGAGACATAATTTGACTAGGATTTAGTAACTTAAAACATAAATTTAAGTTGTCATAATAATTATTTTGCATATTCTAATATTATTTGAAATAGAGATAACTACTTAAATTGAACCAGATTTCAGAAAGTTACAAAATTAACATTAGCTTCTTATTGTTTCACTTTACTGAGTTTGAGTTGGTAAAAACTGTTATTGAAAATATTTAGTCAAAGACTCTCCCTCCTATGTGTAGAAGGGGTTAAATTATTTTTGAAACACATCCAAGGCTGTAGCTGCTTCTTAAGAGCAAGAGCAACTCTTTAGTTACTGAATTTATAAAATTTGCCTGATTATTTTAAAACTTTGATGATTTATCACTTCCAAATGAATATTAAACTTCACTACATCCAAATTATACCTGATTAATTATTTCTTTAAATCATGAACTAGTATCCTTATATGCTTTTACCCTTCTATTTTGCAATCCTCAGATTTAGTTTGATAAGAATTTTTGGCAAATCTAATTATTTTAATCCATATTTCACACACTGCAAGTCTTAATAGATAACTTTTCCAATACAAAGTTTGTGCATATTTAAAATTAACTGAAATTCCATTTTCTAACTGGTAGTCAATAGCTTTATACTATACCATCAGTATCTATTCAAATTCCTAGCAAACATGTATCCTACTGAATTAGAGAAAGGGCTGTGAGTTTTGCGAAAAAGGAGCTATGTTTTTTGACTTTCCAAAATTATTTCTTGCTAAACTGAGGCAGCATGGATGATTCAATTTTGGCTTAAAATTTTCTCATGAACCATTCTCTGTTTAAAGGGGTCTAATTATGAACTATAGGCCAATGATATTGTTCTAATAATTTATAAGTTGAGATTTTCACTAACTTCAGTGTGATTAATGGTAGATTAAACTTGTGGCAGTCCAAAATGTTTTTACCACTCTCAGTTAAGCATTTAGGTGAACTGATGATTCTGATTAGCTAAGAAAGTTTTAAATTGCACTTCTGTACCTCAGTACACAGTTCAGAATCATTGTTTTTTTCTGTCTGGATAAAATTTTTCTTAGATTGTATTTAGAATCCTTGTTAAATTTGATTAAATATATATCTCAGTATTTAACCTGTTGATATAATTTGGTGGTGGGATCAAATCTTAACCTTGCTATTGTCTTGTGATTTCTTTGTTCCCTTTCTTATGGCCAGTAAATGGAAGAAGAAATGTAGACAAATTATCTTGTTGATTCTTGCCTCAATGAGAGCAGAGAATATGATTTCTTTTAATCAATTAAATTATCTTAGAGTTTAAAACACTCGGAATCCATAGGAGATATATTTTTTCTTAACTTTTCAAACTACCCTGTCTGTCTTTCCCATTCCTCTAGAATGAATGAGAGAGACGGAGATTTATTTTCTTCAAAATTCCATTGTGATCACAGACAAACACAACAATAAAACTTAAGATTCAAATTGATCACAGACACATAGACACAACATATAGACACACACCGACAGATCAAGGACACATTTCCCAAGCATTTCTCGCATACTCTAACAAATATAAGACATTCTATACACAGATCAATAAATCATATCTTTCATTGATAAAGAAATAAGGAGAAAAAAAGTTAATTATTCAGAAAATTGATTAACTCTAGCAAAGAACTGGCTAAGCTAGGATTAATTCTTGAATTAAATTTAGTCATTGGTGGAGCTGGTGGTTGGCCTCTTTTCCATCTTCCCTGAAATCTCTTATCAGGTAATATGTAACCATTTCGATGGAATTTGGAATTACAATTTTTCTTCCAGTGGCAACCTTTCCCACATCTGGGACAAAAAGAGTTAGGGGCATTGGAACAAGAGCTTTTTACAGCCTTTGATCCCTTAATTATTTCAGAATATGTTTTTCCTTTCATGGCTGCTGTGATGGCTATACCCTGCATATATGCTGGAGTAAAGTTCTCACAAGCTTTCACATAGTCATTAATAGTCCCAGATTCTTTAACATTTTGAAGCATGCTCTGACACACATTATTGGTGTTGTCATAGGCAAACTTTCTGACTATTATCTGACTTGAATATTAATCATTTGTGGGTTTTTTTTTTACTTCTTGATTTAATCTTTTTATAAATTCAGTATATATTTCCTCTGGGCCTTGTCTAATCTCAGCCAAACCTGTGGACAGTTTCTTAGTTACTGGGATTCTTTTCCATGCCTCTAAGGCACACTTTGTACATTGAATTAGAGCTTCTCTAGGTAAATTAATCTGATCAGCATGTAATTCCCATTCATCTATTCAAACTAACATTTCTTTAGTAACTCTGATGCCCTGTTTCTTATTAATGGCTGCCTTCTGTTTTGCTAACTCATCAAATTCTGATTTCCAAAAAAGGTAGTCCTCTGCAGAAAGGGAATATCTCGAGGTCTGAATCCAATCAAAGGGGGTCATCCAAATCGCCCCCAAAGTTTCCACCAAAGTTAAAGTGTATGGAGAAGCAGGACCACATGAAGCACAAGCTACCTTAATATCTTTTAACACTTTGTAGGGAAGAGGCTCCCATGTAGGAGCTACTTCTTCATCATCATCCAATTCATCTGCTCTAAAAATAACTGGGAAATAGAATGATATGTCTCCATCCTTCCGAGCATTTTTTAGGGCTCCTTTAAAACCTATATTCGGGTGCTGTGGCTGAGGAGCTAGAGCTTCAAGTGGCAGAGGATCCTCTGCTTTTATCTATCTTTCCTCTGTTCAAGAGAGGCTTTTAGGTGGAGGAGGGTCTGCTGCTAGTGGATTTTTCATTCAGATTTTAAAGCTCTATTTTGATTTACTATGAGCCTTTTCCTCCTCCTCTGATTCTAACACTGAAACCTTAAATATTTCATTCTCTGCATTCTGACCAGATAACAAAGTTGTTTTTACAGCAGCCAATTAAATTTTTACTAGCACTTTTTCTAGTCCGTGCTCAATATAATAATTTTTCAAATCATTGCCAACTTTTTGCCAGAATTCTAAGGAAATCCATGGGCTACAATTTTGAAAAAGATCAAGAAATTTAATGAGCTGTTCTTTACTAATTTTTACTCCCCATTTTCTGAGGATGCGCTTAGTTATATCAATAAAAAGAGTTCTTTCCTTTGATTCACTGTGTCCCATCCTGTTAATCTATTCTTTTACTTCTAGTGTCTTCCTTTAAGGGGAGAGTTCTGAAAACTCTGGATTTCTTGCCCTTATTTGGGCAGAAACTAAACTGTCATAATTTGGGAGTTGTCTGAGGGGGAGGGCAAATCTTTTCCTGAATCCAGTGATCCAAGTTCCCGTTCCAACAATTCAAGGTCTCTGTTTGGGTGCCAAATCTCGAGATCTTTTATCATCTCAGATAATCTGATAAGGTCAGTTTAGTTGAAAAGGAAATAATGGGACACAAAGATCTTTTACCTCATGTTTCCAGCTCTGGTTCCAGGAGCATGGAGTTTATTATATATACTTCAAGACTCATTTCGCACAAAAGAACCCCCCCAAAACTTCGCATTTGCACAGAAACACAGATTATGTCACATCAAAGCACAATAAAGTTATAGTTTTACAAAGAATTTTCTTATGAAGATAATGCCAGATGAAAAACAGTCTCAAGGTTAAAAATGATCCTCACTTTATCTAAAAGTTATTTTGCCTGAGCTTGCCACTCCATCACCATGGGATACCTGGAGCAGTTAGAAAGATATACCCACAGCTGCAGCTTTACTCTGCTTAGTGAAAAAAGGCTGTTAAGCCATTTAGTGCTGGTTTACTAAGAACTTAAAATTTTCCTAGAAGATATAATGATTTTCAATAAGAAAAGGTGTGGATCATAAAAGGGGTCAAAAGAGGAGTCTCAGATTTTCATCTATTTAAGACTCTGTTTCTCTTTTTGGCCTCCCACAAATGCTCACACTAAAATTTTAAGATTCAGCTCTATAAGTCCATTTGAGTTAGCTCTAGTACATCCCTTCACTGAAGTCTCCTCTTATTTGATTCTCATCTCATTTATTTTTCCATCTAAACTGCTTGTCAGAGGTACATGGATTTTTGTACCAACCCAGTGTTCATTCACTCAAGTACATATCATAATCTCTGAAAACGTATTATTCATTTAGATGGTTTTCCCATACAAATTTCTAGACAGAGCTCTTTAGAGTCACTGGATCTCAATGAGATTTACATTTATTACTGTGAATTTTTATCTTTTATAAGTATCTAAGAACAATTCCAAGGGATCTATTATAGATATGGAGATTTTAGGAGTAGAAAATCAAAATTTATTGGGAAAAGCAGATGCAGAGATGAGCAGAAATCAGTATGTCCAAAAAGGCATTAATATTACAAGGGACTCTGTAATTCATTTTTACTGGCACTGATCTCTGATTGATTGAAAATCCAATTTTTGAAAAACAAAAAATTTTAAATAACCTAAAAGTTCTAAATGTTTAAAAATTTTCCATGCCCATTGATACATACATGTATTTTAAAATTTGCTTACATGCTTATATATACAAGGTCACAAGTAGAAAAAAGAGTAAAAGGTACCTAACAGAGTTTGTGAAAAATGTGAAAAGGTGACTGATGGGGGGATATAGGAAACTATATTTAGAGCTATAGGGAATTTTTAAGGCATCAATACCAACTTTCTCAGTTTTCATATAATAAAACTGAGTCCCAGAGAAATTTAATGATATGTCCATAATCATTCAGCTAGTATGAATCTGCAGGAGGATTGAAATCCAAATCTTCCTCATTCCAATTCCATTGTCTTATCAACTAAGCCATGCACACTACATCTTCCCATTTCTGAATATATTGACAAAGTTGGACTGGACTTCTTTTATTCACTGACCTTTTAGCTCTATTGGCTAGAAATCAAGGACCAAATGTGTGCATTGTGTGACTTGTTAGGTCCTCATGACAGTAAGTCAACTCTTTATCCTAATTAATTGATTGCCTATCTCATCATGACAGGATATTTCAGAATCATCTTTTTCCCCTATCCTGTTAGTTGAGAACCTCACCTCTTATAACACTAACAAAACTGAGTCACTAAAAATGATCTCTTTAGTCTTCCTCTTGATCTCAAAACCACTTGATGACTCCTCCATACTTTGATATTATTCCCCAAGTTTTCTACAACAGATTACCTACTCAATCATACTTCCTCTATTTATCTTCCTTGTTCTTTTTTCCTGCCATAAATCCTCCAATTTTGCCCAATTTTATTCTTCCTCCTAAAAACAAAACAAAACAAACACAAACAGCAACGAGACAACAAATTCATTAGAAAACACTTTTCCTTTTTCCTCTTCCTTCCCTTTCTCAGTCAGGAAGAAAAAGCTATTGTTATTAATCTTTATACTTTCTTTTTCATTTTTAAATTCTTGGCTATCTCATTTCTGATATAACAATTTTATTGCTGAACTCTTGATTGCCAACTAAATAATTGTCCTAATCTTCATACTAATCAACTCTGATGCTGAATATGGCATGGCAGACCACAATCTCCTGCTTATGCTGCTATCGGTGTGACAAATACATCTCAGTCTACTTTGATAATTGATCATCCATATCATACTCTCTAACTGGGAATAATTCTCCAGATTCTTTCCTGGGTGCTCTACTTTACTCCCTCTGAAATTACTCTCTTTTGTTAAGCTTATGAATTTCCATCCATATAGATAAATATAGTGTCTTTTAAGTACTTATTATGTACCAGATACTGGGTTAAGTGCTAGGGAAATAAATACAAGAAAACAAGATAGTCCTTACTCTAAATTAGCTTATATTCCAATACAAATATGACAACACATGAAGGAATGCTGAAAAGCAGAGGAGTGAGGCAGAAATGGGATTCTCGTGACAAGATCAGATAGTTAATACTTAAGTGAAACAGTCAAGAGAGTGAATTGTTATTCAAGTAAAAAGAGCAGTATCATTAGGCCTCCAAATAAGAAATGGCTCTCATAGACAGGAACTCAGCAATCTGGAGGGTAAGCCTAAGCATGGAGTCATGGTGAACTGAGGGAGGGGGTAGATCAGTGAAAAGAGTGATCTGAAATGAGAAGTTGAATGATTATTTCTATGTGGATGATTCATAAATTTACATATCAAATCCTAGTGTCTTCCTTGAGCTTCCTTTCCACATAACTAAATGATTTTTCAATTTGGTGCCCCAGAGAGATCTCAAAAATCAAAATATCCAAAGCAAATTTTATTATCATTTGCTCCGAACCCATGACAAGCTTTCTAATTTCTGTGGAAGGCAGTACCATTCTTCCAGGCTTATAGGTTCATAATCTTGGAATTACCATCACGTTTTTGCACTTTTATCATTCACATATTCAATCATTTGATAAATCTTGCATTTGTACCTCCACATCATCCCTTAAATCCTATCTCTTCTCTCTACTCAAAGAGCCAAGATCTTAATGCATGGGATCATCACCTCTAGTTTGGATTTTTATGTTGACTTTTTAATTGGCCTAAAGTCTCTATCCTTCATAAACCTTCCAAAACTGTTTTCTTTAAATGCAGATCTAACCATATCACTTCCCTGCTCAACATATTTCATACAAATTATACTGTTTAGCTTTTTAAAACTTTTTGAAACCTAGACTGTTCCTACAATTACAGTGTTATTACACATCTCTACCCCTTCCACCTTTTGTAGAACAGTCAGTAGTTTCTTTTCTTTAGCCATGACTTCTTTCTTTTCCTCATACTGGATATATTTCCCATTTCTATGGCTTTTACTGGCTATTCCTCCTGCCTATAATGTATTCCATCCTCACCTTCAATCATAGAATACCATTTCTTCCTTCACAAATCAGTTCTAACATCACCCTTTACACATTTTTTCCTGATTCAACTCTGATCTCATCTTCTTCTGTCTTCTCCAACAGGTTGTTCACTCAGTCAAGCCCTAACTTAAATTATACCCAATCCCACCATCACAAAAAACATACATGCAAACAGCAACAACAAATTCTTCACTAGAAGATCAAACTTTCCATTTCTCTTTCTTCCCTTTTTCAGTCAGCTAGATAAAATTCTTTAAATTAATTGCCCCATTTCTTTCCCTTCTAAATATCTTATATTCATATTTACTTCATATGGAAATTATGTATATACTTACATTTGTAAATTCTATTTCCCCTGATAGAATATAAGGCCCTTAAGAATACAGATGATGTCATACTTCATATTTGTATCCCCAGAAAATAATATAGTTCTTAGATATAAAGTGTAGCTAACAAATGTTTGGTAAATGATTGAATAACTCTATAGCAAATGTTTACATTACAATGTTTAAGTTTCTTTGTATCCCTAAGGACATGACTACTGAAATAAGATAGCGATAAGATGAAGTATGATTCTATTAAAACAGGGCTGGATTTGTACTATGAGATCCAGGTTTCAAATTCTGACTCTTCCATTTAGTCTCCATCTGATCTGAGATTTCACTGCTATCCTTTTTAATTTTTCAAGCATAAAATGAGAATTGGAATGACTGAATCTAAGATTTCATTTATCTTAAAATGTATTAATTTGTGAAACTATGAATATAAATTCTTCTACTTTTACATAGCTTTCTGGTTAAACTCATATGTATTTGTTTTCTTTGCCCATATACTCAACTAAAATAGAACCTCTAAACAATCCTAGAAAAAGGCACTATATGCACTGTGCTAAGTGCTTGACAGATATCTTATTTGAACCTCACAATGACTCTGGGAGTCAGATGTTATTATTATCCCTATTTTATAGATGAGAAAATTGAGGCAAAAAGAAGATAAGTGGCTTTCCCATATTCACACAGGTAGTGAGTATGAGGCTGAATTAAAATGTGGTTCTGCTCAACTTTTGGCCTGGTATTTTACCCACTATACCACCATTTAATGTCTTCCTCTGAGTTTCAAAATGTTTTAAATAAATGTAAATCTAACCATCACACTCTCATGTTATGGGAGAAATATCTCCTCTCTGGATTAATTTTGTAGGGAACTTCTTTGAAATATATATTTCCCTAATGCAGAAAAAATCAAGGTAAAATCCCAGATTTTATTATTATGCTAAAACATATTTTCAGGACTCAAAGGAAATCTGAACAATCATGAGGATTCTGACAAGGCATGTACAGGCAAATTACATCAGAAATAATAAAAAAAAATAATTCATTTACATATTTCAATCAGGTACATTTCTCTTAGACCATAAAAGTTAAAGAGATGATAGATCCATAGTCTCATTCTTCAATGGCTTAGAAGTTGAACAAATTTAGTTAACTAACAGTCATAATCTCATATATCCCATAAAGAAACAAATTCCATCAAACAAACTCTAGAGCTGAATTGGTCAGTCAAATCAATCAGATTATAAATCAAACTTAGATGTTTCACTAATATAAGATCCAGGGGAAAGATTTACATGTCATTAAGGATTTGGGAATAGTAATATTCTGCCTTTGTTTTGTTTTGTTTTGATCTAGAAAATCTTTAAATCTTTAAATAAATTTTAACATCTCATGAGACAGGGTTTGATCAGGTGAAGTTAATACTAAACAAAAGCTGCAGAAGGAATTAAAGGAAATAAAAATTCTGGTAGTTCAGAATTAACCACAAATAACTTGTCAAGTCAAACATTATTTTGTTTAATTTTCGGTTTTAAAAGATACCTTCATAGAAATGGCAGGCCAGACAATATTGTCACAAAGGCTGATTAATAACATGATTTTATTCAGGATTCATTCAATCCTCCTTATTATACTAATTTAATAAACTTTAAATTATTGTTAAGTTGGTAGAATTAAGGCCTCCTAAAAGTTTTACTATATATCCATCTCCTCCATTAGAATTCAGAGACATTTAATTAACTCATCATGTTCCTTTGGCCTCAGTTTGCTGATAGATCTCTACACTGATATTTGTTGCTTTTCCTTTTCTTATCTCTGACAATGGTACCATCTGGTTTTCTACTAATTGCAACATCAAAAAAGTAATATATGCCTTAGATGAACCTCATCTATAGAAGGAAATTGTGCAACTTTGATTTACCATATGTTCAGGTGGTGTTAGTAAATCAAAGAAGTCAGAAAATCCTAGCAGAATTCAGTGATAGGATATTGGGTAGAAAGGAGATATATTTCCTTTTTAAAAAAATCTTATTTTTATCTTTAGTTTCTCAGTGCTTAGCACAATGTAAGCACATAGTAAGTTTTTAATAAGAGTTTATCATATCATATCATGCCCACATAGGAGAATGGTGCAGAAAGTCTAGAGAGATAGGAGTGAAACCTAGAGAGGAATAAAGACATGATTGGCCTGGATAGCTTACTTCAAGTGCAGTTGAGATGAAATAGTCAATCAGAGGAAGAAGAAATAGGGATGGTAGAAATATCTAATGGGAGAAGTCCAGGGGGAAAATGAACTTCAGGGTGAAGTGGTTTCTGTAATATAATAAAGTCCAGATAGTCAGAAATGAACCCTGGATAGGAATGAAATCATACTTAAAATGGGAGTATGAAGAAGAATGCCCCTTCCCATCCCCTCTTTGTGTGTAATAGAATATCATATAGTATCATATTGTATTATAGTATTCACTATTATAGTATTTAGAAGAATTATTCACAGAGAAAGGTTGGAATACTAAATGGTCTAAGATGATATGGGGGTTGGAAAGAGGGGGGTGAATAGAAGGGACAACAAGAGAGGGACAACAAGAGAAACTTGAATGAATAAGTCAAAATTAATTGGAAATTAAATAATATCATTCTCCAAAATCACTCAAAGAACAAATCAGAGAAACAATCAATAATTTCATTGAAGAGAATGACAATGATTAGACATCCTACCAAAATCTGTGGGATGCAGCCAAAGCAGTGCCAAAGAGGAAATTTATATCCCTGAGTGTATATTTTAAAAAACTAGTGGGGGCAGAGGTCAATGAATTGGGCATGCAACATAAAAAACTAGAAAGTGAACAAATTAAAAATCCCCAGATGAAAACTAAATTAGAGATCCTAAATATTAAAGGAGAAATTAATAAAATTGAAGCAAAAGAGCTATTAAATTGATAAATAAGACAAGAAGCTGGTACTTTGAAAAAACAAATAAAATTGACAAAGTACTGATCAATCTAATCAATCAAATTAACAGTATCAAAGATGAAAAGGGATAATGCAGAGGAATTTAAGGCAATCATTAAAAATTATTTTGCCCAACTATATGGCAATAAATATACCAATCTGGGTGATGTGGATGAATATTTACAAAAATATAAATTGCTCAGATTAACAGCAGAAGAAATAGAATACTTAAATAATCCCATATCAGAAAAATAAATTGAACAAGTCATCAAACACTCCATAAGAAAAAATCACCAGGGACTAATAGATTCACAAGTGAATTCTATCAAACATTCAAAGAACAACTAATCCCATGACTATCCAAATTATTTGACATAATAATCAAAGAGGGAGTCCTACCAAATTCCTTTTATGACAAAAATATGGTACTGATTCCAAAGCCAGCCAGACCAAAAAGTGAAAGAAAACTAGAGACCAATCTCCCTAATGAACATAGGTGCAAAAATCTTAAATAGCAAAAAGACTCCAGCAATTGATCATGAGAGTTATTCATCATGATGAGGTGGGATTTATTCCAGGAATGCAAGGATGGTTCCACATTAGGAAAACCATCAACATGATTGACTATATCAACAAGTTAACAAAAAAAATCACATGATTATCTCAATAGATACTGAAAAAGCCTTTGACAAAATACTATACCCATTCCTGTTGAAAACACTATAAAGTATAGGAATAGAAGCACATTTCCTAAAAATAATAAAGAGTATACATCTAAATCCATCACCAAACATCAAATGTAATGGGGATAAATCAGAAGTGTTCCCAATAACATAAGGCATGAAATAAGGATGTCTACTATCACCTCTATTATTTAACATAGTACTAAAAATATTAACAGTAGTAATTAGAGAAGAAAAAGAAATTGAAGGTATTAAAATAGAGAATGAGGAGACTAAGCTTTCACTCTTTGCAGATGAAATGATGGTCTACTTAAAAAATCCTAGAGAATCAACTAAAAAGCTAGTAGAAATAATCAACAACTTTAGCAAATTTTTAGGATACAAAATAAATGCACATAAATCATCAGCATTACTATATATTTCCAAAATATCACAGCAGCAAGAGTTAGAAAGAGAAACACCATTTAAAATCACCCTAGACAATATAAAATACTTAGGAATCTATCTACCAAAACAAACACAGAATTACATGAACACAACTACAAAACACTTTCCAAACTATTGAAACTACATCTAAACAATTGGAAAAACATTGACTGCTCATGAGTAGGATGAGCTAACATAATAAAAATGACTATTCTACCCAAATTAATTTATTTATTTAGTGCCATACCTATCAAACTACCAAAAACTTCTTTACTTAATTAGAAAAAATTACATCAAAGTTCATTTGGAAGAACAAAAGATCAAGAAGACATCATGCATCACGTACCTTTCGGTACTTAGACTATCTTCTAAGGTAGAAGGCTCCCTCATTGATATTGCCATGTGAGACAAATCCTGGTCTTTAGTTCGGCTTGGTAGGTATACTGTGTGTTCCTCCTTCTGCCCTCCTTTTACTCTTTCCATACCTGTTACTGACATCTTGGGGTTCTGTATAGTGATTGATCACTTCTGTCTACATTCTCTTCCCCTCTGCTTCTGATATATATGGCTTTATCTCAGTGCTTATATACATTTACAATCCTGTTTCACTTTTTTTACCTATTCTGCTGCTATATTTATTTTTCAGTGAGCACATTGCCTTGTTTGTTACCCCTCTGCCTCTGATTTATATGGCTTTATCTTAGTGTATTTATACATTTACAATCCATCCCTGGAACTGTCTCACTTGTTTTATCTATTCTGCTGCTATATTGATTTTTCAGTGAGGACACTGCCTTGTTTGTTACCTCTATTCATGGAGTCTGCACTCCCTATTTGTGGGATTGTTATTGTTTTTAACTTTTCTACATGCTCTTAAAGGGGAACTATAGTCAGATTACATCTTTATATATGCTTCATTAGTGAGAAGCATTTCTCCCCAGTAGTTGTTTCATTTGATACAGAATGTTTGAGTAGGCAGCACTGATAAACACCTGTACCAGGAAATATGTGTGATGTGTCCTGGCCAATTTTCCATGAAAAGGTACCCTCCTCCCCCACTACTTACTAATGCCTGCACACAACTCATGTTATTTTCTGTAATCTTCTGATCTCCTACTTAATTTATGTGACCAAATGGCTTAACTAGCAGGCCGGCAGCTTTTTCTTCTTCTGTTGCCTAATTTGAGAGAGGGAAAGGAAAAAGTATTCTTCCCTGAATTTTTCTCTCTTTATTTCAGCAATTTTCTTAGTGTAAAAGAGTTTTATATGTATGTGTGCAGTTATATCATTACTATAGTACCCCATTAAGTCTTGGTTTTTGATTAATAAAATAGATTGAATTGAATGTTTTTCTTTCTTTTTGTTTTAACAGCCGGAGAAGGGGATAGGCCCTTGCTGGTATTTAACTTCAAATTTTCTAATTAAACTGAATTGCACTTTCCTTCCTTTTAATAAAGTAATCAGCTAACTAATTTCAAAAACCCTTTTATTGAAGAACATGGCTAAAAGAAGAGGAGTATTAAGGGATGACGAGTATTGCACTTTTCAGCAGAAATGGACAGAGGAATTTGCCTTTGTGGAGAGAGCAGGTTCTGCAGTGTGTCTAATATGCAATGAAAAAATTTCATTGATGAAACAGTCAAATATAAAGCAACACTTTGATTTATGCCATACTACATTTGCATCAAAATATCCTGCGGGGGATGGCAGGAAGAAAGCATGTGAAGAGCTACTGTGCAGAGTGCAAGCTAGTCAGCAGCAACTCTGTGTTTGGGCCCAAGGAGGTGACTGGAATTCAGTTAGCTTTGCTGCTACTTTAGCAATTGTGAGAAATAGAAAGCCATTTACAGATGGGGAGTATGCCAAAACATGCTTGATGTTGCCAATGAACTTTTTGATGACTTTTCAGATAAAGACAAGATAATCAAACAAATAAAAGGCATGCCTCTGTCGGCAAAAACTGTTCACAATTGTACGATAATGATGGCAAATCAAACTGAGGAAACACAACTGAAGGACATAAATGCAGCACTATTCTTTTCTCTCGCTGTGGATGAGTCAACAGACATAAGCCATTTATCACAGTTCAGCGTGATGGCAAGGTATGTTGATGGTGACACACTATGTGAGGAAAGTCTTGCTGTTTTGCCTTTGAAAGGGACTACAAGAGGGAAGGATTTATTCAAGTCTTTCACTGAGTTCGCTAATGAAAAAAATCTACCAATGGATAAACTTATTTCAGTGTGTACTGACGGTGCTCCATGTATCGTGGGGAAAAACAGAGGATTCGTAGCCTTTCTTCGTGAACATGAAAACACCCATCCTAAGTTTTCACCACATCCTACATCAGGAGGCTCTTTGTGCTCAGATGTGTGGTGAGCAGCTTGGTAAGGTGATGTTGCTGGTTATTCAGGTGGTCAATTTTATTGTTACCTGAGGTTTAAATGATCGGCAGTTTAAAATACTGCTGAAAGAAGTTGGGAATAATTATCCTGGTCTGCTTCTGCACAGCAATGTGCTTTGGTTGTCAAGAGGGAAGGTGCTCAACCATTTCACAGCTTGTCTGAGAGAAATCCGGACTTTTCTTGAAATGAAAAATGTCGAGCATCCTGAGTTAACCAACACTGAGTGGCTCCTGAACTCAACATCTGAACCAGCTCAGTGTGAAAATGCAAGGCTTTGGAAATACAGTCTTATCCCTTCAACAAGCAATTTTTGCATTCGAAAATAAACTAGAACTCTTCATCACTGACATTGAAACAGCTTGTTTACTACACTTTGAAAAACTGGGAGAGTTTAAAGATGCATGCACAACAAGTGACCCTGCTCAACATCTTGATCTTCAGCAGCTAGCAGGCTTCACTAATCTCCTGCAGTCATTCAAAGAGAACTTTGGAGAATTTCATGAGCTCACTCATCTTTTTAAGTTCATAACCCATCCACACCTGACCTGAGTTACATCCCTGGTGTCTCCGTCAGAGATTTTGAGCTTCAAGCTGCTGATCTGAAGGCCTCAGACATGTGAATGAATAATTTCAAGTCACTGAATGAAGATTTGGAAAGACTTGCATGACAGCAAGTAGAGTTATTGAGCAATCACAAGTGGGGAGAAATGAAAAATCTTCAACCCACCGATCAGCCGATTGTCAAAACTTGGAACACCCTTCCTGTCACATACCACACACTGCAGCGTGTGAGTATTGCTGTACTGACAATGTTTGGCTCTATTTATGCATGTGAGCAGTCTTTCTCACATCTAAAGAACATTATGACCAACCTAAGATCATGTTTAACAGATGGAAGTCTCAATGCCTGCATGAAGCTTAACCTTACCACATATCAACCAGACTACAAATCCATCAGCAAACCAATGCAGCACCAGAAGTCACATTAATGGTAAGAAGTACTTTATTCATCATTGGTTAGCACATAATAACGTTATTAATAATAGTTCAGAGACTTATTGTACTTTAAAAGTGTTGTTCTTACATAAAATGAACATATTTACTTGTATTCAGTGTTAAACGTATTGTACGGCTCGCACAAAATTACATTTTGAAAAATGTGGCATTTATGACTCTCTTGGCCAAAAAGGTTGCAGACCCCTGCCCTACACCAAGATAAATTCAGGAAGGTTGAATGACTTGAATATAAAGAAGGAAACTATAAGAAAATTAGGTGAACACAGAATAGTATACTTGTCAGATCTATGGTAAAGGGAAAAATTTAAAACCAAGCAAGAGAGGGTTTTTTTTTTCTGTCCAGGAAGATGGAGGCTTAGAGGGAGCGAGTCTTAAAACCTCCGCACCCTTATACACCTAGATAGAAAACAATGCCCTTCAAGAAGAAAGAGGACCAAATCTAATAGCAGGACAGAGAGGTGACTGGAGGATAAAACAGAGAAACACAGCAAAAACGCCTGGAAGATGGTGGCTTAGAGAGAGCCAAACCCCAGACCACAGAGAGCTTGGCTTCCTCATACTGAGATAGAGAACACAGGGATTTGAGAGGAAAGAAAACCAGATCAAACACAGAGGACAGCACAGGGGGACCCCACTGCTAAAGAGCTCAGTTTAGTGAAAAAGCACCTTCTTGTACCTGCACGTTTTGTGTTTTTTTGTTTTTTTGTTTTTGGTTTGTTTATTTGTTTTTCCCTCTTTCAGAGGAAGAAGTACAGGAGAGGAAACAGAGAAAAAAACAACTGCTTGAACACATGGGTTGATGAGGACATGATTTGAGATGTAGACTCTTAATGACCACCCTAGTGCAATTATCAATAATATGGAAATAGTTCTTGATTGATGACACATGAAGAAACCTGCAGAATATTGGAGTTGGTGGGGGGCGGTGTAGAAGAGAGCAAGAACATGAATCATGGAAAATTCTACCTAAAAAAAGAAAAAATCTTAATAACAAACCTCTGACAAAGGTCTAATTACTCAAATATACAAGAAGCTAAATCAATTGTACAAAATAATCAAGCCATTCCCCAGTTGACAAATGGGAAAGTGACATGAATAGTCAATTTTCAGATAAAGAAACCAAAACTGTCAATAAGCCCATGAAAATGTGTTCTAAATCTCTTATAATTATAGAAATGCT
>NC_058130.1:75714906-75762776 GCF_016433145.1 Gracilinanus agilis
GAAGGAAAGAAAGAATGAAAGAAGGAAGGAAGGAAGGAAGGAAGGAAGGAAGGAAGGAAGGAAGGAAGGAAGGAAGGAAGGAGGGAAGGAAGGAAGTCACTTGTCCTATTTATGGGAGTCAATGTGGTTGGACAGGAAACTGGAAACCAAGAAAACTGAGTTTTATTTCTAGCCAACTCATTTAACTTAATTCTCAATTTCCTTGTGTATAATCAAATGACTTCGACATTTTTTGTTCTCTCAAACATTCTGTAGATCTAAGAAAACATTTGAGATTCCAACTTGGATTGGGGTCCATAGGGATGAAATAAAGACTAATTCATTCCCTGGTGATATGTAGCTCTCCATGGAGCTTAGGGGAAGGTGAATGGCTTCAGCTTCTCACTTTCTGCCCTATGAAGTCTGAAGAATCTGATTTTATAATCGCTGTCTGTCATTTCACACTGTTCCATTGGGGTGATTAAAACGTACCTCAGGTACATTAGAAGTATTTAATTTGCATTGTACCTCACCTTACACCTGAAGTGTGATTAAGCAAGTCCACCATGCAGGCTGTCATGTCATGTTGATTAGTTCCATTAGAATATTTAATACCTGATTGCCTTGTGTTATGTTGTTGGGATGTATTGCTTTTTCTAGGTTATGACTTATTAAGAAATTGTTCTCTCAGGCCTCAAATATTTGGAAAGTGAAAGTATGGTGGATTTTGCTAATTGAATGGTTATTAAGATGGAGAAATGTTCAACTTTTGCTTTGGCAGAATCCATTGACTATGTTTTCATTTGATTCTGACTAAAACAGGTGATATTCACACCTTGCACGATATTATTTGCTTAGTGAGCAAATAAATCCTTGTTGTTGGCCCATTGAGTATGCTGATTTGTATCCCCTTCTCCTGGATTGACTGATGGGGAAAATTGATTAGAAAGTATGTCAAATGCCAATGCAAATGACCTCATTTGAACAACTCTTGATAAAGGAAATTTATGCATATAATTCAAGTTGTTTTCCTTAGAAGTAAGTACTAAGATGAAGGATCTCTATATTATCCTCTTAGCATTCACAAGATATGGTAAACTTAAAAGTTGAAGTCTATATTAGCTACTTTCTATCCACATTTGGGTGTTGCCCTCAGAGCCCAAATTTGAATTGTTTCAACTGGGCCTAAAACTATAGAGCTAGAAAAGGGGAGCTTGTGAAAGAAACATCAGCCATAGATGTAGTCACACTGGGAGAGGGGAAAATCACATCTCTCAGAAAGCCTGTGCTATGCTAGAAGGCTTTGAGATCCTGGAGCCCCAATGAAAGGGACAGTGGATTACAAAAGTCTATTGGTCTCATATCATGTTTGTTCAGGTCTTCAGAGAAAGACAAAGTATGAGGACAATTATTATGAGGAAAAAGCACAACCTCATCCTCCATCTCATGTCACATCCTAAAACTGTGTTGGCAAACCTATGGCCTAAGTGCTAGAGGGGGCTGCTCCCCTAACCCCACTACAAAGCCTGATGATATTTTACAATTCACCCATCCCTTCTACCCAGCATCCCAATGGGAGTGCTTCCTCCATCCCCTTTCTGGGGCAGGGGGGACAGCTCACATGTGGCATGGGGATAAAGATTGGACACTCAGTCCCTAAAAGGTTCACCAGTACTGCCCTAGAACAAAACTCATTTGAATTGCATTTACAGTTCTATTTAATCTCAACAAATTGCAAGTTTGGCGTATTTGGGATGTGATTCTTTTTTTTAGATGAGTTTCCTCAAGTAGACACATTTTCAAAGAAAGTCCATCAACCTCAAAAGTTTCCAGAAATTTTTGTTGAGAATACTTCATTTATACAATATAACCATTATTGGCTTCATGTTTGGTTGACAGGTACTATTTTACCATATCTAGAAACAGTCACTCATACTGTTCTATAATTTGACAACTGATTTCATTGCTTCTTTTATTGCCTTATCATTTATCTAAGTATTTCTCTGAGATTATAGACTCATTTCTGTAAAATTCATTTAAATTTATAGTCTAAAATACATAAGAACTATGTAATTTGCTAATATATCCTTTCATTTGCAGATAACTGAATCATTTTCTGTTTTGATATTAGCAAAGGCAGTATAAGCAAAATTATGGAATAGATGAAAATTATTAGAGTTTCCAGACCCCCAATTCATCCGTTTCTCTCCCTCCCATTGCAGAAAAGATCTGGAACTCATTCTCCAGAAAAGGTCTGGAACTCATTCTCACTTCTGTATAAAATGGCTAAATTCTTTAAGTGGTAACTCTGTTAGGGGGATTTGAATTTTAAAGGGATCAAAGCATTAAGTTAACAGGATGAAGTCTCTACCAAAGTATGGTTATAGGTATTGGTAAGCACATGGGAAAAACCTATGCAGAAATTGTACCCTGTAGGAAGCCACATAATCTGCCAGGGTAAAAAGTCAGACCTCAGTATTTACTATAGCATTTTTGATATTGAAAACTGGAACATCTGTTTGCCTGCTGATTATACATTGAAAAAAACTGACTCAGTGCAGGCACTCCAATATTAAAAAGAAATGTTGTAAAGCTGACCAAAGAATTTTGCAGGATACAGGTACCTTGTACAAGTTTTGTTGTATTTCTGAATGTTGAACATCCTGGAAATGTAATTTAGGAATCAAAATGGGTTTAGAAGTGTTAACCAAATTAATATTACACTCCTGATCACACCCTGCTTTTAATGAGTCTTTTTTTATTTTCTACAAGACTGATCATTACAATTATTTATGCCCCAATTAGTCAGATAGAGAAAATTACTTTTGTTATATTAGGCTGCATGCTTGATTCAACTTGCATCTCTAATAGATCATGCACCTGGTGCTTTGTTTAAAAAAATAAAAAATGAAAGTTAACTGCATTTTGTTTTCCACAGTTGCAGTAATACAATTTTATCTTAGTGAGAAAATAAATCTGCTATTTTCTGAAAACTACTTCCCTTTTAATATAAATGGAAACTTGTTGACTAGATGCATTTTAGGGAAATCATGACCTTGGTTCTGTCCATGATGTTTGCAATCATTTCCCAGAGTGACTTTGGTAAGTCTTGTGATTTTATTCTTTGAATTGATTTTTTAATCAGAATATGCATCATACCTGCTGTCTACATCAGTAGAATAGTACCAGATTTAATGAGATTGTGAATTATATATAAAGATAGTTTATTAGTATTTAGTGTTCTGTTTTTATCCAATATCCATATAAACAAATAATCTTAATTTTCAGCCAGATTGTAAACAAAGGCATATTTGGTTAATATTTATTTTATCTCTATAAAATTTTTAAATTTTAATTACAAACCAAAAATAGAAATATCCACTGGGGTAAAATTTAATCATTTTCTGCTATATTCAAGGAAAATAAATTAATAACAGTAACAACAGTGACAATAACACCCCATGCCTGAGAGGGAGATAGGCACTGAGAAAGTAAGTAGATGCCAACTATAGTGAGATAGAGGAGTTTATAAGGCTACATAAGATGGTTTTGTAACAATGAAAATCTAGGAGGAACCCTGAAATTCTGGAAAATTTCATTTTGGTGACATCACTGATTAGGTTAGTACCCCAGTAAGTATGATGCACTTGTTAAGTAAAAAAAAAATGGAGTGATAGAAAGTCATATGTTGGTCTTACTTGAAGCTATCATGATTAATTTTACATAGAGAAGAGATTGAGTAGTTCTTATGTGTATAGTAGTATCACAATAAAAGGTCAGATGGAATAGAATGAATAAATAAATTAGGTTTCCACAAGTTGGAAATGTATCAGTGCAAGTGAGGATAACTAATAAAAGGGTTATACTCAAAGGGTACATGAAATGAACTGGATATATGAATATTTTCATCACACACCAGCAATAGAAATAGAAGGAGATAATACACATAGACCAAAACATTATTTGTACCCTTTATCTCAAAGGACTTCACTATTTTCACTAATTTCACTAACCAGTCTATTACTTCTATGCTAAATATTGGTCATATAGATACAAAAAGTAAAACAATATCTAATTTCAAGGAGATTACAATCACAATATCATGTTTAGCAATTCCTCAACTGATAAGTATCACCTTATTTTCCAAATCTTTGCCACCACAAAAAGAATTGCTATGAATATTTTTGTATACATAAGTTTTTCCTTTTATCTCTTTGGGGGTACACACCAAGTATTGCTGGGTTTTTACAGGGTATGCAAAGATTAATAACGTTTTGGGGATAGTTCCAAATTGTTCTCCAGATTGGTTGAACCAACTCATAAAACCATCAACAGTTTGTTTTTCTTATTCTCTCTAGCATTTTTCATTTGTGATAGCTTTGAGATGGTACCTTGGAGTTGATTTAATATACATTTCTCTAATCAGTAATTTAAATAATTTTTTCATATGACCATAGGCAACTGTAAGTTTTAAAATTAATATTCAATGCCTCCAAAGTATGATATTTATAAGGATTTTATTAAAGAGCAGGGAAAGAGTCCCAACTCACCCTTACCACGCCATCTCCTCTCCAAAAAGCCCCATCACCATGCCCACAACAACCATATCAAAACAGCCTGCAAAACCCACAACCAATAGGAAAAGGCTTAAGGAATTATGAGTATGGTGAAAGGGAGTTTGGGTAATGTAGTTTAAAGGGGTACGAGGTCTTTTCAAATTTACATTCGCCCCTGTGATCCTTTGGGAGATAAGTCTCCCCAATGGATCATAAAAACATAATCAAATCAAAGTTTATTATAATTCAGAGATAAAAGGGAAATAAAAGGGAGAAAGAACAAAACCAATGTTTGGTGCATTGAAAAAAAAACATTTAGGGGGCAGTCCCCTTTCTGGCATTAAGTGTCCATTCAAAATAAATACATTCAACCCCCCAAAGTTCAAAATCACCATGTCTTGAAATTCACTCTCGATATTTTGGTGCAGTGTGTGGTCTCTGCAGGCATCTTCGTGGTGCCTTCTGGATTCTGGGAGGTAGTCTTCTGTTCTAAATTAGGGTCAAATTCAAGTCCAAATTCACAGAAATAACATAGTCCCCCAGAGGAGAAAAACTTTATATTCCCCCCTGAGGAAAATACAGGGATGTACATGGGAATCACACAGGAATACATGGTCAAGGCATAAGGTATATGAATCAATTCTCATAATATCAAAAAGTCCAAAGAAAAATAAAAAGGAAAAAGAAAAAAAATAACCTCTGAGGAAAATATAGGATATTAAAAAAATGTGAAAGGGAAAAATTCTAGGAACAAGAAAAAGGAAAAAAATCACAAATCAAAGCAGGTTCCTATAGCAATCCATGTCCCATAAGCTTTGCAACAACAATCACTCACTAACCCAATTTAGCAGCCTGGACTACAGTAAGTTGTCACATCATGAAATAAATGGAAAAAAGGAGACTAGATCTTGAGACAAATGGGAAATAGCATTTCCCAGTGTAATACTTTTCTTCCCTTTCAGAGATAATGGAGCCAGAACAATTCAATGTCGAGTACTTGATATCAAGTGCAGTATAAGGAAGTTCTACATCTTAACATATGCCAAGCGTCGCAACCTCGAATCTCACATATAATCAAGTCTTTGTGTAGAATGTCATCAATCCCTGTAGGATTAGTTTGTTCTCTTTCCTTTATGAGCTCATTTGTACTTCGCAGGTCAAAAATTCTGTGCTCCTTTGTGGTCCGATTTTCCTTGGATTAGACATAGTCATTGAGCAAAAGTCTCATAATAATTAAATAACTAGTGGCAGGTTTCTATAGTCCAAACCTATTTTGGGTGTAAATTTATATGCTAGGCAAATGGATATTTTAGCTTATTTTTATTGCAAAAAGCAAAACAGTCAAGAGTCTATTTAATGCTGGTGATGTGTTTCAAATGTAAAAAAAAATGAGAGAAAAGAAAAAAATCAAATACTGTATTGCACAAGAAGGAAGAAAAACGAACAAAAAATGTGTAGTTTTACACAATCACAGAGGTAAAGAATAGAGGTTAATTTTTCAAGAAATAAGATTCATTCCCTCCTTAACTTGCCATGATCCAGAGTGTGAGTGCAAATGAGGTAGACAAAGTGATGTGGTGCAAATGAGGCATATAAAGCAATAATACATCCATGAAAGTACAAAATTAATGACAAAAGGCACAAAATGTTTTGAAAGGCACAGCAGGTCAATTTAGGTCACTAATACAGATATTTTGTTGTGAGGTAGTATATGTACTGTTTAAGTACAAGGATCAGTCAAATCAAGTGCAAGAAAATAGTGCAAAATCCAGCAACAGAGCATTTTTATCACAATAGTCAAATGCAATCAATAATCAAATATAATATATACAGGTAATTGTACTTAGTAGAGAGAATTATTCATTTTCAATAATGGGTACTCATTTCACATGACTGCAGTGAATCCATGAGTCCCATTCCCCAATTTTAATGACTGTTGGTGTAGTTAATAGGATCTGAAATGGTCCATCATAAACAGGTTCAGTCGACCCAGTAAGTTTGAAATTCTTTATGTATATACTATCACCTGGGTTCAAATCATGAAGTGAGAAGTCTACGGGGCCTGCTTGAACAGCAGCTCCAGAGTCATGAAGTTCTCCCAATCTTTTTTGTAATTGTCTGATATAAGTGGCAATGGTTGTATCCCCTCCTAACAATGAAGTATAGGCAGGGTTGAATGGTTGTGCCTGAATAAGTGGATGTCCAAATAGCATCTCAAATGGTGAGATGTGTAAATCACCTCTGGGTCTGCTTCTGAGATAAAATAAGGCCAGAGATAGAATTTCAGGCCATTTTAAATGAGTCTACATGCATAATTTGCCAATCATAGTTTTAAGTTCCTTATTCATCCTTTCAACTTGGCCAGAGCTCTGGGGATGATATGGTGTATGAAATTTAGGAGTTATCCCCAAACATGAATAAATGTGTGATAAGACTAAGTCAGTAAAGTGAGTTCCTCTATCAGAATCAATATGTGCTGGCCGGCCAAAACAAGGAATAATCTCTTTCAAAAGGATTTTGGCAACAAAAGCCTCTGTGGCCTGAGCAGTAGGAAAAGCTTCAGGCCACCTGGTCAGTTGATCAACTATGACCAGACAAAATTTACAGTGTCCAGCTTTTGTCATAGAGATAAAATCAATTTGCAAATGTTCAAATGGTGTGCAAGCAAGAGGATGTCCACCAAAGGCTTTTTCTCGAAAAGTGTGCTGATTAAAGGCCTGGCAGGTGGAACAAGCTGTACATATTTTGGAGGCAATTGTAGTTATTCCAGGTGCTATCCATACTCTTTTAACAGAGTCTACAATGCCTTGGGTGCCGAAATGACCATGTTTATGGATGGAATGACAAATTTGGTTATAGAAAGCCCTAGAGAGCAGGGGCTTACCTTCAGATGGCACTCATACTCCATTTATCTGTTTTACTTTAAATCTCTGCTTCCATTTTCCCACTTCCTTGTCATTATAGGAAAGGGATAGATCCAAATTATCAGTAATTGTTAGTGGCATAATTAATGCGGGTCCTTCTAAGGCTGCTAGTTTGGCTGAAGCATCTGCTCGATCACTTCCCCTGGAGACAGGGTCAGTGCCACCTGTGTGTGCAGAGCAGGGAACAACAGCTATGGCTTCAGGGAGAAGTTCAGTGATAGGGTTTGCATTGGCAATACACTTTCCAGCTGATGTTAAGAATCCCCTTTGTAGCCATAACATGCCAACAGCATGGCAGATGCCAAATGCATAACAGGAGTTTGTGTAAATTGTGACCCTTTTGTTCTGTGCAATGATACAAGCCTGTTTTAAGGCTGTGAGTTCTGTACCTTGTGCACTTACATGTGAGGGTAAAGAAGCTGACTATAAAGTATCCAATTCTGTAACTACTGCAGATGGTTCTTCTTTTATGGTCAGATGGCATCCTTATACCAGATCAGCAGATTTAGTCACTAATAAAGCTGTGGTAGCTACTCCTCTAAGGCATGGTGGTGCTCCTGCAGCTACTAGGCCCAACTGGGCTGAATAATAGGCTACTGGGCATTGATCAGGTCCCCAAAGTTGAGTTAGAACACCTGAAGCTACTCTTTTCCTTTCATGGACATATAAAGTAAATATTTTGTCATAATTTGGGATGCTGAGAGCAGGGGCAAATAGGATAGCATGTTTTAAATTTGAAAGAGCTGATCCATTAGAGATGTTATTTTTCTGAACTTTTCAAACTCTTCTGCCTGTCTTTCCCATTCCTCCAGAATGAATGAGAAAGAGAGAGATTTATTTTCTCCAAAATTCCATTTTGATCACAGACAAACACACACACTCACAAAGCATTTTTGGGGGCTCCTTTAAACCCTACATTAGGGGGCTGTGGCTACAGAGTTGGAGGTTCAAGTGACAGAGGCTCCTCTACTTTTATCTCTCTTTCCTCTTTTGAAGAGAGATTTTTAGGTGTGGGAAGGTCTGCTCCTAGTGACTTTTTCATTCGAATTTTAAAGCTCCATTTTGATTTACTATGAGCCTTTTCTTCCTCCTCTGATTCTAACACTGAAACCTTAAAGATTTCATTCTCTGCATTCTGACCAGAAAACAAAGTTGTTTTTACAGCAGCCAATGAAATTTTTTCTGGCAATTGTTCTTATCTGTGCTCAGTATAATAATTTTTCAAATCATTGCTAACTTTTTGCCAGAATTCTAAGGGAATCCTTGGGCTACAATTTTGAATAAGATCAAGAAATTTAGTAAGCTGTTCTTTACTAATTTTTACTCCTCATTTTCTGAGGATGTGCTTACTTATATCAATAAAAAGAGTTCTTTCCCTTGATTCACTGTGTCCCATCCTGTTCATCTATTTTTTTTTTACTTCTAGTGTCTTCCCTTAAGGAGAGAGTTCTGAAAATTCTGGATTTCTTGTCCTTTTTCAAGCAGAAACTAACCGTTGTAATTTGGGAGTTGTCTGGGGGGCGGGCAAATATTTACCTGAATCCACCGATTCAAGATCCAAGGTCCTTGTGATCAGGCACTAAATGTTGAGATCTATTTATCATCTCTGATAATCTGATAAGGACAGTTTAGTTGATAAGGAAATAAGGAGAGACTGAACATCTTTTACCTCATGCTTCCAGCTCTGTCTCCCTGAGCATAGAGTTTATTTTATATATATATATTTATATCAAGACTCATTTCATACAAAAGAACCCCCCCCAAAATTTTGCAGATGCACAGAAGTTATAAATTATGTCATATCAAAACACAAAACATTGGCTTCAGAATAGAACAAGGCCAAGGCTAAAAAAAACCTATAAAACTTGTCTGGAAGAATAAAAAGCCAAGAATATCAGGGGATGTAATAAAATATACATATATACATATATATATATATATATATATATATATATATATATATATGAAGGAAAGAGGCCTAGACTTATCAGATCTCCAACTTTATTATAAGTCCTCAGCCATCAAAACAATATGGTAATGGCTAAGAAATAGAGTAGTGGATCAGTGGAATAGATTAGGCCAGTGGCTCCCAAACTTTTTTGGCCTACTGACCCCTTTCCAGAAAAAATTTTACTTAGCCCCATGGAAATTTTTTTTAATTTTAATAGCAATTAATAGGAAAGATAAATGCACCTGTGGCCATCACCTCCTCCCTGGATCGCTATAGCACTCACCAGGGGGCAGTAACACCCACTTTGGGAATCACTAGATTAAGCAATCAATGCACAGTTGTAAATGATCATAGTAACAGTGTTTGACAAACCTAAAGATCTAAGCTTGTGGAAAATTACTCATTTTTTGACAAAAACTGCTGGGAAAACTATTTCAGAAACTAGGTATAGACCAACATTTCATGCTATATATCAAGATAAAATCAAAATGGATACAAGCTTTAGAAATACAGATTGATACCATAAATGAATTATGGTAGCATGAGATTGTTTACTTTTCAGTCTAATGGATAAGGAAATAATGTCTGACCAAACAATCATAGAGAATATTATTATATGTAAAATAAATAATTCTGATAATATTAAATTTAAAATTTTTGTGTAAACAAAACCATTGTAACCAAATTAGAATAGAAACAACAAATGGGAATTTGTTTTATATCAAATGATTTTGTAAAAGACCTTGTTTTTCATATTACACTTTCAGGGATTCTTATTGGGCTTTTGACCTATTAGCATTTTTTTTAAATTTTGCTTGTAACTATTTTCACATTGCTGTTTTCTTCTGAGTTTGTGTCACGATATTCCCCACATCCAAAGTAACTTTTTATGGTTAAGTTTGGGGAGTTTGTTCTTGTTTTCTCAATACCTTGGTTTATTTCTTGATTTTGAATTTTATGCTAAAGTTGTACTTTGTTCACTTGTAGTTGGGAAGGAACTATATCAAGTTTCAAGCTTCTTCATGCTGCTATTTTCAGAGCTAACTCAGGGTGCTGCAAGTTCTTGGTGTTTCACCTTATCAGGGTGGTATGATCTTGTGAAAGGTGTGCTCACTACTCTTCTGATGTGAGCACTGGTATTTTACTAGGAATAATTCCTGCTCCTCTGTAGGCACAAATGTAAGCAATCCTCTTAGCCCTGGACTGTGACCAGGTCTCCTACTGTCCTGAAACCTTTAGTATTAGTGTTCCACTGTAGTTTGGAACTGTGACCAGAACCCCTGCTCCCTTATGATTTACCATGAACACTTTTCTCTCCTTGAACTGTGATCTAGAAGTGAATACAGAAAATAGAGTGGTAGAAGAGCACAAATTCCTATACCTACTTCTAGCAAGGGGAGCCCTATAATATCTTTTAGACCATTTGCTCACTCCTTTACTATCTGTTGACTGAGAGGTCCCAAAGCTGAAACTACTGTTATTGCTATCACATCTACTTCCAAGGCCTGCGGCTTGTGCTGATACCTCCGGTGCTCTGTGTAACTCGTCATGTCAGAGTAATAGTCCTCTTCTGCTGACTTCTTACATTGCGTTAGAGCAAAAAAATGTTTCATGCTGATATTTTGTTGATTCCATAAATTCAGAATCTAACTTTAAGGCTTATTTTAAAATTTTTTGGAGAAGAATATTAGGAGAGCTCAGTTGGCTTGCTGAATTTCCTTGATTATCTTTATTCTTCCCCTTAAATATGAAGCTATTAGAGTTTGTCAGATTGGATGTAGAGACTTATTGGTGAAGGTTATGCCCACAAATACATGATTTCCTCCAGCAAGATACATTTAGAAAGTATTAGCTGACAAAAAAGAGAACTAAGCCTGTGTATATTTAACAACTGACCTGTGATAATGAGATTAAATTTACCTTGCCCATCTTTAGCTTTAATCACCAAAGGTGAAAACACCTCCATTTAGCCCACAACTTAGGCGGTCTGTAACCCACATGTGCTAGAGTAACAAGTCAGAATTTACTGACTGCCTCATGGACAGTCCTAAGAAAAGTATCTGTTGTGATTAGACACTTAAACTAAGAGGAGGCCACAGCAAGTAACGTAAAATAGGCCCCTTTAAAAAGAGACCTCAAGAGAAATACAAATCAAAGCAACTCTGAGGTATCACCTCACACCTAGCAGTATGGCTAAAATGATAGCAGGGGAGAGTAATAAATGTTGGAGGGAATTTGGCAAAATCGGGACATTAATGCAATGCTGATGGATTTGTGAACTGATCCAACCATTCTGGATGGCAATTTGTAACTATGCCCAAAGAGCTCTAAAAGACTTCCTGCCCTTTGATCCAGCCATAGCATTGCTGGGTTTGTATCCCAAAGTGATCATAGATAAAAAGACCTGTACAAAAATATTTGTAGCCACACTTTTTGTGGTGGCAAAAAACTGGAAAACGAAGGTATACCCTTCAATTGGGTAATGGCTGAACAAATTGTGGTATATGTTGGTGATGGAATACTATTGTTTTCAAAGTAATAAATAAAGTGGCTAAATTCCATTTGAACTGGGAAGACCTCCAGGAATTGATGCAGAGTGAAAGAAGCAGAGCCAGAAGAACATTGTACACAGAGGCTGATGCACTGTGGTACAATATAATGTAATGGACTTCTGTACTAGCAGCAATGCAATGGCCCAGGACAATTCTGAGGGATTTATGGAAAAGACGCTACCCACATTCAGAGGAAGAACTACAGGAGTGGAAACATAGAAGAAAAACAACTGCTTGAACACATGGGTTGGTACAGACATGATTGGGGATGTAGACTTGAAACAACTACATCAATGCAACTATCAATAATATGGAAATAGGTCTTAACAAATGACACATGTTAAAACCAGTGGAAACCCACATTGGCTATAGTGGGGGGGGCAGGTGTAAAGGGGGAATGAAGGGAAAAGTAAGAAAATTTTTCATAACATAAAAAAAATAAAGAGACCTCGGTCAGCTGGGACCACTCTTCTGGTTCATGAACGGGACCTGAAGGACCTCTTCTGGTTTGTGACTGGACTTGGAGGAGGTCTGGAGCTGGTGAGACTATTCTACATGGTGAGTGTTAAAACTGAATATTTCTGAACTTCTCTTAAGGAACTTCCTTTTATAGAGACTCTGTGGCTGAAGCTTTTTCTTCTTTCTCCTTTGAGGCCCTTGGCACCTCTGGTTTCCCGGCCTTGGGATCAAGGCTGGATTTCCCTTGGCTGAGGGTTAATTATATCTACCTGGATTGAACTAGGGGATCAGAGCAAATTACTTACTGTATTAGATTACTTATCCTATCTTATCCTCTCTCTTATTCCCTTAATTCTACTTCCTCTTCTCATTTGTAAATAAATTTCCATGAAAGTCATTTTAACTTGAAGTTAATATTTAATTGGGGACTAATAATTGTTCAATCCCCTGGCAACCAAAATTTTAATATTTACCCAATCAAAACCTCTTTTCCCCCTTACAGACCAGTTTCATTTTGCCAAAATTTACTAGGAAAAAATACATTTAAAGAAGGCAACATCCATAGGTCAAAATATAAAAATAGATTGTAGCAGATTTGGAAAGTATCCTAACCAAAAGACATATAATATTAATTAAAAGTATGACCTATAACCCTAAAGCTTTTATGAAATTATGAATATTTCCCTGTTAAAAGGGGAAAGTTGATTGATATATGTTCTTAGAGGCTATGATAAGGATTTTTAAAATTTCCAGAAATATTTTTGAAAAAAGCATATAGGACTTCATCTGCCAATATTGAAGGATAATCAATCAACAAATATGAGTTAATGCTTTGCTTGAGACACTGTGCTAGGAGCTAGGGATAAAAAGGCAAAAATGAATTAATCCCCACTTTCAGGGCTCCTACATTTTAACTGAGACAGCAAAGAGCTGGAAGGAAGAGCAGAGGAAAATAGAGACGGGAATATGGAAATACAGAGAAACAAAGAGGCAGAGACAATGAGACAAAGAATTATATAGTATATGCATATGTTTGTATGGTATGTGTACATACATGTGCACAGGGTGGATAAAGGATGGAATGGAAGAGGGAGAAGGAAAAAGAATAAATAAAAATTTGAAATGTGTTTCATAATAAGTACATATATTTAGATATGTTGAATATAATCAAAAATTGTTATAGTAGCACCCCATTGTATCAAATTGTAATTAGTATTTGTCAAAATTTGACAGAGATTTAGAGAAACAGACAAAAAGCCCTTATGAACTCACAGACCCTTTAGATCCCAATCCCCCAACTGGAGAGAAAAATGATTCTATTGACAGAAGTAGATTTTCATCTCTGAAATTTTCACTTATACTTTAAACAATTTATTAGCCAACTTTATTTGGCTGTCAGAATAAACAGGATTAAAAGTTTTAAGAATGATGAGTAGAAGATATCTAGTACTGCTTATTTGCCTTATGAAAAGAATGGTGGACTCATTTCAAAAAGGTTAAAAAACTACTGGGCATCATCTTAACTTATTTTTGACAGAATAGGGAAAAAGAAAAAAAATCTATTTCTACAGTATCTGTGTATGCTGTCAAACTGCCTTGAAGGTCTGAGGATTTTTGTTTGTTTTTTTTTCCTTTGGAGCATAGTCAAGAAATACCTACAGTATTTATCAGGCATAGTCAGTCAAAATGAATAAACTATAGATGCCCGGCAGAAATAGCCCCAAATCAAGCAATGGTATTAAAATACAGTCAGAAAAATAGTGCATCAGAGATTTAAAAAACTCCAGTAAAATCTATGCAATATTTTTTCCATCAACAAATCTTATAGAGGGTTATACGATTTTTCTCATCCAAAATGTTATAAACTATATTATCACTAAAGTTAAAATACTTTGAAAATTTTTATGTGGAAACTGCATTTACAGTTCTATTTAACAAAAGGGAAAGAGAGATATAGAGACAAAGAGTAAGAAATATATTTTTGTAGTCTTTTTTGTCATTTCTCACTCTTAATGACCCCATTTTTAGGAGTTTGCTTAGCAAAGATATACTAAAGTAAAAATGACTGATATGTGACCCTTTTTTCAGAGCAGTTTTGGAAAAAGCAAATGTAGGAGAAATGATAGAAAAAAAAGATAGAAAATATTATGTAAGAAGTAAAATCAGCATAAAGGGAGAAAAGGAAAGGGAAAGGAGCCTGAGGGTGATATAAAGGGCAACTTCATCTACATAATTTTTCTCCTCTTGTTCTGATAGGGAGGGATATAGGTAATGCTGAATAAGAGAAAGAGAGAGTTTCAATAGACAATGTTGGTACTGTGTCTGGTATTTAAAAAAATAAAAGGACTGATTTTGAACTTTCGAAACCACTGCAAACATTCATCTACAGGAACTCAAAAATTTTTTTTACAGAAATTGAAAGAATGATGAGAATGTATTTCCATAGCAATTTAAACATATAAAGTGTTTACCAGCTGAATATTGAATGAGCTAGCTGGTAGAAATATTATCACCACTTTATATCTAAAGAAACAGTTAGGAGAGGGTATATAACTTGCCCATATTCACACAGTTATGAAATGTCAGAGAATATGAACTTAAGTCTCCTGACTTCGTGTCAGTATATGTTTTGTTGTCATTATTAAATTATTATTAAACCACATTTCTCCTGTTATGAAATCACTACACTGTCTCACAACACCCAAGAACATATTTATGTAACATCTTTGGTATCCAGTAAACATTCTTAGGGAATTATTTTTTCAATGTCAAGTAAAAAAAATACTTATTAAGCACCCACTATATGTCAAACAATAAATACAAAAGAAATGAAATAATCTCAACTCTTAAGATACTCACAATCTAATAGGGGATATAATATATAGCCAACTATGTAAAAACAAATTATAAATAGGAGAAACCAGAGATCACCTTGAATTAACTGTTAAATTGAATTACAAAGTTTTAGGAAAGGCTGTTTTTTCTACTTCATTTTCCCTTCAAAATATATATTTAACAATGCATTTTAAAGGAAAAGTAATCTATTAGAAAATATGCACATCCAAAGATAAGAGCAAAACTACCTCTTCATTCATCTAAAACCATATATTCAACTCCTGCTGTATCCAAAAGAATGTGTTAGGTGCTCATATGGATTAAAGATTTAGCTAAATAGTATCTTTGCTTTCATTGAGCATATAGTCTAACAGAGGGATATCATGCAATCATCAGCATAAGAGCACGTAGCAATCACTTAACTTCACATGACCAGATGTAATGGTTAAATTTAGTGGTTGGACTTAAATTATATGAAATAACGTGGTCACAAGTCAGAAATATATTTACAAAATAGAAGGGAAACAATAAAGTAGAGAATTGTGAGAGAGGTTAGAGAAAATACCTATACTAGTCCTCAGCAAGGAGGGCCAGTAGTGAGTAACTACAAAGCCTGCTCCAAGATGGAAGCTAGTCGCTTAAGAAACTAGGAAAGTAGTCGGCCCTTTTCATTCACCCAACAAAGTAGTACAGGAGTCGGAATCCAAGTTGAAGCCATGATCCAAGCCGAGGTCACCAGTGAAGTTATCTCCAGGAAATACTCTCTGCCAGACTCAACTTTACCAGACTGACACCAGCCCAAGGATTTCATGGTTTTTATGGTGGTTTCCTGTCTCTGTTCCTTTTCACAGGGGCCAATCACAGCCTCCAAATTGTCCAGCACTGCCCAGGGACAGTGTCCATGGGATTGACTTCAATTGACATTCAATTCCTCCAGGATTGACAGAGATCCTTGGGGTTGACACTGCCATGTGCTTCTTGCAAGAAGAGCAAAAGGAAGGAAGATGGACTCATTTTTGCCTTCTGGTGTTTCAGGAGCTGATGGAGAAAGGCTTACACTTTGGTGCATTACGCCTTAGCATGGGGGGAAACCCATCAAAGAATTTACTAAGAAAAGCTATGTAGGAACTAAGATTAGGTTCTCTAATTTGAAAGCTCAGAGGAGGAATAGGCTCAGTGAAACAACTAGAGAAGAGGCCCTTCTTGGTGGAAGAACAAAGAAAACTAAAATAAGTGGGGTTCAAGTGGATAAGTCAGAAGAAAGGAAGTCCCACTTAATAAGGACCCAAAATAAGAAAATACATACATATATACATAATATAGATAGATAGATAGATAGATAGATAGATAGATAGATAGATAGATAGATAGATAGATAGAAATAAGCATATTTTAGAGAGGCCTATGAAAGCAAATTTACACATATCTTCAAATTCTCTTATACAATCAAACTTTGACCCTTAAAGGTTTCAGAACTTGTATTATTTGTTTTTTGAGGCATTTTGACAAGAAAAATTTGTTGTATTCTACTTTTGCTTGGCAATCCCATCTCACAATTTCTTTTCTGCCCCAAGGTTCTTTCTGTTGAATTCAAAAAGTCCAAGTTTTCCTCATCTGATGGCAAGGGGCATGAAGGATACCCCTGCCCCTCTCTACTCTTTGCTCATATTAGAGGCATCCTCTAACTTCTCTCCTATAATTCTTCCAGGCTCAGGGAAGGGCCCAAATCTGGAAAGTGTTCAGTAGGGAAGAAGCTTGTTGTAAGCTTAAAAATGAATATACGATATATCCAAGTATTATATTTAATAAGATTTATTAATAATTACTTTAAGTAAAAGAAAATAAAAAGCTAGAGTAAAGAGGGAGCTAACTAAGCCACAGTTGCAGGAGAAGAGCGTGAGAGGGCAGGGTTACACACAACTCATAAACAATACAAAGGACACTACATGGATGAAGGGAAAAGAATTCTGGGAGATGAAGTCCAAGGGTTCAAGATTTTCCAATTACACATAACTCCAACCTGGGAGTTGCTCACATGGTGCTCTGTGAGCAATGGAGCTGGAAACCCAGGTGGAACTTCTCATTTTCTACATGGTTGTGTTTTATTTACCAAATAGAAAAATGTGGAGATGATACAGGGAAATTATGGAGATAAAGCCCAGGACTGGTTCTAGGTACAAAATATCTCCCACCACTCTTCCTCCCTTATTCTCAAGAATCGTTTTCCACCGCTTCCAAACATCCTCATATGGCCCATTCCCAATGCATGAGACTTGCTCAAGGGAAGGTTCCTTTTTCCCAGGGTTACAGCCTTACCTCTCAAAGTCTCTGAGTTTCAAAGGCATAAACCTGAGTAAAAGAAAAACAAGTTCCCAAATAATCTAAGGAACATGACATCATCATCCCCCTACTTTAGGGAACATTCAATAGAGGAAGGCCCAGCCCCCATACTAGAAGAAGACACTCTGGGCTAATTGGAAGTCCTTTTCTTTCCCCCTCCCACCCTCTTTAATGTCATCTGGCCCAAGTATTGCTGACATTTACCTTCCTCCCTTGGACCCTCAAAGCCCTTCTATCCCCATCAGTACTCATCAGACTGAGCCCCCAGCTAATTGCCTCTGACTCTTTTACTCCACTCCTCTCTAGCTTCAATCCTGCCTTCCCCCAACTCAGCTACTTGGTCTCTCTCTAGCTCCTCCTGGTGTCAGGTAAGTCCGGAGGACTCTGCCCCTCGCTCAGGCCTCACAGCCTCTCCCCCTCAGGTTCAGTCTGTCTCAAATACTACAGTAACTGTCTTTGAACACAGGAACCTTCCCGCTTTCATCCTTGACAGCCAAACCCTTCTTGATCTTGTATTCACTTTTGTGGGGATTCCTCTTTCACTTAATAACATTTCTACTCCACACCATCCTCTTTAGGCCATGAATTCCTCTCAATCCAGGTAAAATTAAGTTAAAATTATTTTATTCAATCTAATCACTGTTTTTATTCCTGTTTATGCATTATTAATATTTATTTAGTAAAATACAACTCCATTAATACATATATTGGTTATAAAATCTAAATAGATTAATTCAATTTATTTTATTTCTTAGGGAAAAAATTCATTTGGTACTCAACCTATTAGGTACTCAATCTGCCTTCTGGAATGAATTAATAAGGAGTACTAAGGAACCACTGTATTCATGAGAAGAATGTACATATAGCTACTAAGATATATGCATACACATTTGTCTCTATATAGGTATATACATATATGGAAATTAATTTTATGTGAATCGATGTTTAAATGCAAGAAATACTATAACAAAATAATATGTTTATGTTATAAAGTACAATATTATAAAATATTAACAATATATCCATCATGTCTGTTTGTATGTATATAAAATTGTCCTTTTATAAGTCTTTCTAATAGGAGTTAAATGTATATGTTTATATTTATATGTGTGTATATATCCAGCATATATAGTGTTTACATTTGTGTATATTCATTTATATACATGCTCATACAGGACCTTCTCATAGGCCTCACTAGGTAGAATTGAATTTTCTCCATGTTGCCCTACTTGAATTGCTAATTTATGGCTTTCCTTTTCTGCTCTATAAAACCCCTACTCTACTTGCACCACTGGACTATTCTTTTCCAGGCTGAAGATATAGCTACATCTATACCTATATCTATAATACATATATCTATCTATGCCATATATATCTGATCTATCTGTAGATAGATATAAATATTAGAGGTAGATAGAGAAAAGTGTAAATAGATAGATAGATGGAGACAGAGATAGAAAGAAAGATAGCTATATAAAGAGACAGACAGATAGATATAGACAAAGCTAGATAGATAGATATAGATAGGCAGAAAGATAGATACACAGATATATAGATATAGATATAAATATAGAGATATATAGATAGATACCTCAATAGAGTAAAACCCTCCATCCAGCAGTGAATCTACACACCTCAATGATATATTGTGTTTATATTGTTGAGGAAAAGAAAGGACATGAAATCTGTAATTCAGGAGTTGTACATTTTCCTGGGCTCATGTGTTCCCTGTGTATGTGTATGTGCTATAGTTCTGTAAATCTATTGTGCCTCTTCGGAATAAAAGATGAAAATTCAAAAATTAAGATCTCTTTCCTAAAGGAACTTACAATCTACTGGAATTTTTAGAAAGAGGTGAAATTATACAAATTAGGTTGTGATAGAATTAAGAGAGATTCAAATATAGAAGTTAGGGAAATTTGAGGAAGGAAAATTGCATATTTTGAGTGGAAGAACAGGGATAACTTTATTTAAAAAGTAACATCTAAATTTAATTTTGAAGGATATGGCTTTTAAGAGACATATCTATCTACCAATCTATCTATTTTATCTATCTTATCTCTCTATCTGTCTGTCTGTCTATCTACAGTAGGAGTTTATTTCAGGCATGGAGAATGGCATGTGTAAGGGTGAAAAAGAGGTTTTATGGGTTCAATACATTAAAATATGGTAGCCAGAGGATTGAACTATTATCAATACTCAATTAAGAATAATCTCAAGCCAAAATTGACTTTTACAAAATTTTATTTATAATTAGGAATGTTGAAGGTAGGGAAATTGAGAGAGAGAAACTCTAGCCCAGACAAGATAAGAATTTAGAGGCCCCAGAAGAGGGGCACAGAGGTTAATTAAACAAGGCTTCTAGCCACAAGGCCTTTTAAAATTAGAGAGGCAAGAGAGGCCTCCCTGAGGGTAGAGCCTCCAGAAACACCAAGGGAAGAGAAAGAGAGTCAGCCTAACTTACCCACGTGACAATTCAAAGGGGATATTTACTTTTTTAATTATTTTTTATTTTTAGAAAAATTTTCCATGGTTACATGATTCATGTTTTTACTTTCCTCTTCACCCCCTCAAGCTCTCCCCTCATAGCTAACTCGCATTTCCATTGGTTTTAACATGTGTCATTAATCAAGACTTATTTATATATTATTGATAGTTGCATTGGTGTGGTCATTTCTGGTCTACATCCCCAATCATGTCCTCATCAACCCAAGGGTTCAAGCAGTTGTTTTTCTTCTATGTTTCCTCTCCTGTAGTTCTTCCTCTGAATGTGGGTAGTGTTCTTTTCCATAAATCCCTCAGAATTGTCTTTGGTCATTGCATTGCTGCTAGTACATATGTCCATTACATTCTATTTTACCACAGTATATCAGTCTCTGTGTACAATGTTCTACTGGCTCTGCTCCTTTCATTCTGCATCAATTCCTAGAGATCTTTCCAGTTCACATGGAATTCCTCCATTTTATTATTCCTTTGAGCACGATAGTATTCCATCAACAACATATACCACAATTTGTTCAGCCATTCCCCAATTGAAGGGCATAACCTCACTTTCCAGTTTTTTGCCACCACAAAAAGCACAGCTATAAATATTTTTGTACAAGTCTATTTATCTATGATCTCTTTGGGGTACAAACCCAGCAATGGTATGGCTGGATCAAAGGGCAAGCATTCTTTTATAGCTCTTTGGGCATAATTCCAAATTGACATCCAGAATGGTTGGATCAGTTCACAAATCCCCCAGCAGTGCATTAATGTCCCAATTTTGCCATATCCCCTGGAACATTTATTACTCTACCCTGCTATCATTTTAGACAATCTGCTAGGTGTGAGGTGGTGCCTCAGAGTTGTTTTGACTTCCATTTCTCTAATTATTAGAGATTTAGAACACCTTCTCATGTGCTTATTGATACTTTTGATTTCTTTATTTAAAAATTGCCTATTCATGACCCTTGCCCATTTATTAATTGCGGATTGGCTTGATTTTTTTGTACAATTGATTTAGTTCCTTATATATTTGAGTAATTAGACCCCTCTCAGAATTTTTTGTTATAAAGATTTTTTCCCAGTTCATTGTTTCCCTTCTGAATTTGGTTGCATTGTTTTTGTTTGTACAAAAACTTTTTTAATTTAATATAATCAAATTATTTATTTTACATTTTGTAATTTTTTTAATTCTTTTTTTTTAATCCCTTGTACTTCGGTGTATTGTCTCATAGGTGGAAGATTGGTAAGGGTGGGCAATGGGGGTCAAGTGACTTGCCCAGGGTCACACAGCTGGGAAGTGACTGAAGCCGGGTTTGAACCTAGGACCTCCTGTCTCTAGGCCTGACTCTCACTCCACTGAGCTACCCAGCTGCCCCCATTTTTTTTAATTCTTGATTGGTTTTAAAATCTTTCCTTTCCCAGAGATCTGACAAGTATACTATTCTGTGTTCACTTAATTTACTTACAGTTTCCTACTTTATATTGAAGGCTTTCACCCATTCTGAATTTCTCTTGGTGTAGGGTGTGAGATGTTGATCTAAACCTAATCTCTCCCATATTATTTTCCAATTTTCCCAGCAGTTTTTTTTTTCAAATAGTGTATTTTTGTCCCAGAAGTTGGGCTCTTTTGGTTTATAATACATTGTCTTGCTGATGTCACTGACCCCAAGTCTATTCCACTGATCTTCCCTTCTGTCTCTTAGCCAGTACCATATTGTTTTGATGACTGCTGCTTTATAGTATAGCTTAATATCTGGTACTGCTAGGTCACCTTCCTTCATGTTTTTTTTTTCATTATTTCCCTTGATATTCTTGATCTTTTGTTCTTCCAAATAAACTTTGTTATTTTTTTCTAATACAGTAAAAAAGTTTTTTGGTAGTTTGATAGGTATGGCACTAAATAAGTAAATTAATTTGGGTAGAATGGTCATTTTTGTTATGTTAGCTTGTCCTATCCATGAGCAATCAATGTTTTTCCAATTGTTTAGATCTAGTTTTAATTGTTTGGAAAGTGTTTTGTAGTGTTGGTATAATTCCTGTGTTTGTTTTGGTAGATAGATTTCTAAGTATTTTATATTGCCTAGGGTGATTTTAAATGGTGTTTCTCTTTCTCAAAGGGGATCTTTAAAGCAGTCTCACCAGGGTCTCAGTATTCCAACACTCCTCCATGAACTAGAAAAGGTCCTTTACCAGATGCTTTCTTCCACCAAAGACCCCAGCTGACTGAGAACCTTCTCCTTTTAAAGGGGTCATTTATGCATCACTTCCTATGCCTCCTTCCTAATTTGCATGTCCAATCACAATAGACAATTCTCATAGTACTGCCTAGGGGGAAGTCAGTTGATTCTGATTTGTCACCAACTCTAATACAGGTACATAGGTTATGTACCTCCCAGAATTAGAGATACTCTCACATTTGATGATTAAATCTAAAGATGGGCAGTGCAGACTTAATCTAACTATCACACATGGCAACTATATAGAGAACATAAGAGGCAAAGAAACAAGCAGTACTCTTTATAGATGAAGCATTGTGCAAGAAAATAAGTGTTGCTAATTATATATCAAAGGTAAACTGAAATTAGATGATGCCATAAAAATAATTTACCATTTTATCTTAAAAGCAATAGAGAGCTACTAAAATTTTTGCTGGATTTTTTATTTTTTGGAGCAGAGAATTTACATAATAATGACACAAGGTGGGATATATGTGTGTGTGTGTGTGTGTATATATATATATATAATGACGTAAAGTTTGTAAAGCACTTCATACCCTCACAACCCAGTGAGACAGTACAAACTATTCTCTATATTTTACTTGTGTCATTTAAAATCACTTGGGAACTACATTTCCCATGATCCCTAATGGGTTTCCTGTTTTGGATGATGTATTCAAGGTGAGGGACTGTTTGAAATTAGGGGGACGTGACTTGGGACTTCCTCTTTAGTTACCTGAGCTCGAGAAGAGAGGAAGGTAAATGGCTGAGGTGAGGTTGGAAGAGGTTTTTCTTACATGCGCGTGGTCAGTTTATCTCTATCAGCATGGCTTTTATTAAAATACTATTCTTCCTTTTGATCTCGTCCCTCATCATTTTTAAAAATAACATACTGATGGGGAAGCTGAGGCTGAGTGGATAATATAATGTATAAGAAGGGATTTGAACTCAGGTTTTTTTAATGAATTCATTCAAGCCAGACTCTCTAACAACTATACCATTATAATCATAATGTTGCGAAGATTATTTTGGCATCTGTCTGGAGGATAAAGAGGGAAGAGAATGGAGGTAGAAAGCCTACTTACAAGGCAATAATACAAAAGAGGTGGAAAGAGACTAAACTGTCCAGTTATTAGCCATAGGAATGGAAAGAAGGTAATAAATGTAAGAGCTATTATGAAGGCAGAATGAGCAGTATTTGGCCAATGTGAATGATAAGGGAGAGGGAAGACTCAAAGCTGATTCCAGCATTCTGAAGCTAACATGACAGTGAGGATAGTGATATCAACAACAAAAAAAGAATTTGTTGAGAAGATAGGGAGACAGATTCGTTTTGGAGAGATGATGAGATCCTTGAGATGTTGACTTTAAGGGAACCAACAGATCAAATAAAAACTTTTGTTATCTTTTTTTATTTAGTTTTTTTTGGATAGGAGAAAGCTGAGTTAATTTGTAGACCAAGAAGGAAGAATCAGTAAAGAGGTTAAAGATAGGGAGAGAGAAAGGGAATAATCAATCAAATTATGATTGGAGGAAATGTGTTAAAGGTCAGAGTAGGATGCATTAGCCCTGGCAAAAAAGATAACTATCTTACCCTCTAAGACAAGAGAAAGAGATGATTACATAAGCAAACACTTGCCCTTTAAAAGCTTTCAACCAAATACTTAGTTGTGATTTCTTTATTATTGATCCCTTTGTTGAAAAAATGGTATAAACAGAATAAGATTGTCTGAATAACCCACTATATTCTGTACTTTTCTCAGAACTGAAATGAATTTAGCAGAGGCAGTATAAAAGAAAAACCTGACTTGCTCAGAAAACTTGGATTTGATCCCAAGCTTTGCCACTTTTATTATATAACCATGGGTAAGTAAGTCACTAAGTAAGTTGGATTGGATGAGATCTAAGATAGCTTTTCTCTGACCTTTTCCCCACTCATCCCCTCTTTTGAAGTGTCATTACTACCTCACATAATTTTCCTGAAGATCAAATAAAAATATGCATGAAATGTGCTTTGTAATAATGAAAATGCTATATAAAGATGAGTCCCTTTTAATTGAAAACAAATTTTAAAAGTTTAATGAACTTTATAATGAATTTACCAAACTGTCAGCAATTAAGATGTCATGTAGATATTACCTAAAAATTTAGATTATGTCCAGAGTTCCAGTCTAAATCTGTTTCCAAAAGAATTATCCTCCAAAATTAATCTCAATTTTATTTTATTCATTTAATTGATCATGAATATTTATATAAATCTCTTCAGAACTCTTCTTCAGTTTTCAAGTCACTGCTCTACTGATAATTCTATTTTATTCCAACTGTTTTTCCAATGCATTTGATTTAACAGTGCAACTCTTTTCCTCTATATTATTCCTTCTCAATAATCTTTCTCCATTCTCTGAAGTTTTCACAATCTTCTCCCTTTAATGTAAAATGGAACTTTACTGATTGCTGAAGTAATCACAACAAGCGTTCAATAAGGAATTATTGAGAGGCTACTATGTGCTAGGTACTGTTCTAAGTGCCACAGAGATGATCACAAGGAAACAATACTACTCATAAGGAACTTATATTCTAATTGGGGAGAGAATAAGTACATATGCAAATATATACAGCATATATATAAATTTAATGAGTACAGATATGTAACTAAAACAAGGTAAATGGATAGAGAGCACTAGAATATAGGGGCAATAAAGGAAAAATGAATATAGAAGGTAGGGATTAAGCTGTTTCTGAAAAATAGAAGGATTAAGATCCTGAGGTAGTCAGGAAAGGTATATCAAGGACAGAAGACAACCTGTAAAAAGAAGTGGAGATCTAAAATGGAAGGTCATGTAGGAGGAACAAAAGTTTGGCTTTATTAAAGACTATAGGAGTGGGAAGTAATATTCAATGTCTGGACCTCTTATTTCTTGTTTGTTCTTCCATAACCAGTCTGCACTCTGTGTCTCAATAACTGATAGCATTCAAAGAGTATCTGACATGTGTATATGTGTGTATGGATCTATATGTATATTATATATTATATATACATGTATATGATGTTATATACATATATATATATATATATATATATATAAAATTTGATTTCCTAAATATCATTGTACAGTGTGAAAAAATACTGGATTTGGTGTCCTGGGTTCAAATTCTGACTGTAATTTACTTCTTGAATGATCTTCAGAAAGTCACTTAAATTATGGACATCAGTTAAAATTAAGTAATTGAACCAAATGACTTCTAAGGTCCTATCAAATTTGAAATCTATGACTATATTATCCCCTTGAGGCTTATGAGAATGCAACAAATCAAGCCTTGCCTACTGAAAAAACTTCACCAAAGACCATAACCATTTATTTTGGTGGTATAATAGCTACATATCTTTAACCCATGGAATTTGGGGAATAAGATTGAAAAGACCCAAATTACCCCATATGGATTTGGGGTTTTACAGAAACCAAGTAACTACAAAGTTGATGAACACATTTCAATTCTTTGATCCAAGCATCAATAAATATATTGAAAAGGATAACCTTTAGGCCATGTCCCTGTAGAGCACCATTCAATAATTTCTTCCATGTTGTTGTTGAAATATTGATGGCTACTTCTTAAGTATGGCCTTCAAGTCTGCTTTTCTACTGACCTCACAATAGCACTTTACTCTCTTAGCTTGCACATTTTTCATCTTAAACTAGTTTTCTGTGACAAACACAATTGCTAATATCATCATCAGATATTGCTGAACCATAATTACTCCCTGTTCTAAGAAGCCAAATGCCATCAGCAATTTTTCTATTAATATATTTTTATTCAATGCAGAGCAATACAGTTTTATTGAATCACTGCATTGTGACTGTAATTGGCACAACTCTCAAGGGAATGTCGAACACTGTATAATATAGAAATGCATGGCATCAAGAAGCACAGCTCAAATTATTTTTAAAGGCAAATTAAAATTATGAAAGGAAACTATCTCTGCTGTTTATTAACTTGAATTAACACATTTACTAACTGCCTACTATGTGTAAGCTTACAAATATATAGTGATGAAAAATGTCATAATTTCTACCCTCAAGGAATATTTCAACCTAGTAGGCATATGAATGTTTAACTAATATCTGAAAGGAAGATACTTCAATTATTTAATAAATCTGAAACTATATCGGTATGGGCTAATATCTATTATTGGTACAGATAGCAACCCACTGACACCTTCTCATGTGATTCCTGTCAGTCTTCTCATTATACCTGCACAGTGAATCTATTCAATGCTCTGACAGCATTCTAGAGCTAATGACATCTACCAATGGAGAGCATTGATTCTCTAGTAGCTTTTCTTCAGTCTCATTATATGTAGTTTGCAGAAGGCTGAATTAGAAGTCAAAAAGTCTAAAAAGACAAGTTGTACAATCCTAGTAAGGCAAGTCATTGCTTTGGATATCTGCTCCTGATCTGTAAAATTTGAAATTATAGAAGAAAAATATGCTTATTGTTTATTCAATTAATAAAGTTGGACTTAAATGACCACTACTGTTTCTTCCAGCTTTAAACTCTATTAACCTATCTACTTTTTCCAATAGAAATTCTCAGACAATCTTTTATAAAATCTCTGGTATACAATTCTTCAATATTAGTATTCTATAATCTATGTGATGTTTCTCAATTGCAATTTTCATGAAATACACATTTAAGTCTTCAAAAAATATCCCACATATATCTAATGCTTTTGAAGAAATTGATGAAGTCTGAATGATGACTGAGGCAGAACATTCTTCACTTAACTTCCTTCATGGATGTTTCTCTAGCATAAGCAATGTTTATTCTTTCACCTTATCATGAACATGGAAATATGTATTGTATAATAGCACATCTACAATTTGTATCATATTACCTGCCACTTCGGGGAAGGAAAAGTGGTACAAAGGAATATGGATGCACAATGTCAGTAAGTAACTACTGAAAATTGTACTAATATGTAATATGAAAAAAAGATTTAAAAATAGAAACCAAACCAGAAACTATCATATGATTCACAACCATATAATAGTTAAAGGAGAATACTATTAAAAAGATAGGTTATGTATATATATATTGATCTCCAAAATATCAAATGACCTTAGGATTTCTGTTTCCTTATTTAAATTCAAGAAGAAAAGAAAGTTCTTTTCCCATATTAATAGGTACCACAATGAAAAATTAATATAGACTTTAGAGAAATAAACCTTTAAACAAGAATTTGTTTTAATAAGAAAAAAACTCCATTTTCTAGTAACTTCAGGATAAATAAATGCAAAGAATAATTACTTTTTAAAAATTCTCAGAAACTCCATTCTACAATGTCAAGTGAACCCTGGATAGGAAAATATTCAAGGATTTTTCTCTCCTCAAGAAGCACCTCTCTTTCTCAAAACTTTTCAGTTCATTAATCTCTCTCCTTCTTTCTCACCTTTTCTTAGAAGAATGGTTTTTATTTTATTTTATAAGTGTTTTTACTTTACCTTCTTCAATGAATCAACTATTTTTATTTGGTCCAGAGCATTCCTGGATAAGAATGTTCTTTCTCTTGTACAACATCACTAGGTAATATTCATTCAGCCTACATATTGGAAACCTGTATTAATTAGGAAGACATGCCTACCAAAGAAGCCCTATTTTATTTTAATTATCAGAATATTTTTTATTTATTTGAATAATGAATAATGAATAAGGTCAAATTGTTGCCAGGTTGGTGGGGTTAGAACTGGCAATGTTTTCCAAGTATAGCACTGTTTTGAGAAATTTTAATGAAAACAACTTTTGAACTAGTCTCTAATAACTATGTAGCAGCTGATAACTCATAAAAAGACAACCATTTTTTAAAAAACATAATGATAACCTAATAATAAACATTAGATATTTTTTAAAATTTAGACTTACTTGAATATTATTTAAATATAATGTATATAAATGTAATCATAACAATATTTAAAATAAATATGTAAATAATACATACATATATCATCATCACATTCATTAAAATTAAAATATAGATATAATAAAAACAATTATGTAGGCATAAATACATATGTACATATATATATATATACACACAAATACATAGATATACATAGATATATCCTGAAAGACTATATAAAGATAAGATTAAAAACTGGTAGCATAAATAAGAACTTAAGTTACTTATTTATATATTCATTTGATATTGACATGTAATTAGACAAATGCTAAGATTCTAAGTTGCATAGCTGATGCCCATACCCAATGGTAAGGAAAGCTGTTTTTTTTTTCTATAAATGCTCAATGCTAGTGCTTCTTAAGTTTTTTGTGTCATGGTAACAGCTGTCAGACTGATCATGGTACGCATTTTCAAAATGTCCTATTTTTGAAAGATATATAATTGAAAGAAAGCTAACTTTTAGGTAGAAGTTATTACAAATAAAGATGTAATTTTGTCCCACCCATGTTCATAGGGACCTCCTCCTCAAATCTAAGAATTCATGAATGTAGGTTAAGATTATGTATTGTAGATCAAAGAATTTTTTGTGATACAAAAAGGGAAAAACTAATAACATTATAAATAATGAGTTAGGGCTCAGCAATACTATTACTAGGTCTGTATGCCAAAGAGATAAAAAGCAGGGGGGAAAGAATCTATAAGCCCAAAAATATTTACAGCAGCTCTTTTTTGTGGTGGCAAAGAAATGGAAACTGAAGGGATGTCCATCATTGGGGAATGTCTGGAAATCACGTGGTAAATGCTTGTAATGGAATACTATTGTGCCATAAGAAATGTCAAAAAGATAATCACAAAAAAACATGGAAAGACTTAAATGAGGTAATTCAAAGTGAAGTGAGCATAATCAGAAGAACACATACACGGTAACAATAATTCATGATGATAAACCATGAATGATTTAAATATTCTCAACAAGACAAGGATCCAGGACAAGTTGATGAGACTCATGACAAAAAAATGGATTCCTACCCCCATAGAAGGAATAGACAAGTCTGAATGCAAATTGAAATATACCATGCTTTACTTCATTTTACCCATGATTTTTTGATAATGTAAGCAATATGTGTCTTCTTTCACAAGATGAGAAACATGGAAATATGTAAATATGTTAATATATGTACTGTCTATATCCTATTTCCTGTCTCTTAGGGAAGGAGAAAGGGTGGCAGGGGGGTGGAGAATAACATGAATTTAAATTTTTCAGAAAACAATTATTAAGAAATTGCATTGATGTATAATCTGAAAAATTACATTTATAAATTAAAACATAATGTATCAAGCTAGACACTAGTTGTTGTTAAGTCATTTCAGCTGTGTCCAACTCTTGGCTACCCTATTAAGGATTTTATTGGCAAAAATAGTGGAGCAGTTTACCATTTCTTTCTCCAGCTCTTTTTATAGATATGGAAACTGAGGCAAACATGGTTTAAGTGACTTGCTCAGAATCCTACAGCTAGTAAATTTCGGAGACTTGAGTTAAACTCAGGAAGATGTTGACTCTAGGCTAGCATTCTATCCACTGAACTATCTAGCTAACTCAACCAAGGTTAGCTTTATATAAAAATTAAACATTAGAGGAGGATTTTAGTGACAGAGGATTTTCTCTGAATTCATAGAAAGGAAGATCACATTCATATAAAAGCACTGATCTAACCACAGTAAAGAAACTAAATTACAAACTGTAATACAGGGAAGTTGAGGACATATCATGTAATCCAGTCAGGAGGTATAAATTACTTACTAGACAGCATCAAAAAAAGGACAGCTCCATAGGATGAAGAAGGCTATGTTATGTATCAGGGCAACTGCCCCTAATGGAACAAAGGAAATAAAAATGAATCTGGAGAACAGTAATCTATTAGAAGCTTTGTGAGGTTAAAAAAGTTTAAATGAAGTCAGAATCTACATCTGCAAAGAAAGAGAAATAAGATTTTTTGAGAAAAGCCACTTGGGGACAATCAAGAGAGAGGTATATAAGGGGAAAAAAGCTGTATTGTGAAATCCCTAGACAAGGGCATGATCCTGTATCTTACTTCTCTTTTTAGCTGCTTCATGGCAGTTGAAGGGGATAGTTTACTATTTTTTACATTTAAGTGTTTAATTTATCTTTATAAATCATGTTAACCACTGGTAACTGCAACTGGAAGCTTCATTTACTGGGAATCATATTGGAATGAAGCAACTAAGGGGAAGAAATGTCCCCAGAGAAAAAATAGACAGAATTGACATTTGAAGTGTTTTGCCAGAAGTGCTGCCCTTGGCTTGGAGGTTAAAACTTACAAAAAATGTAAAGAGACTTACCTATCAGTTGTTACTACTTTCCAGACTGAAAAATACAGGATTTGTACCCAGGAAAAAATCTATGAGCAATAAATTTCTAATATATGGCAAATGGAAAAGAGGAGCAAGTAGCATGATGAAATGAGTAAAGAGGCTATACTCAGAGGTTAGTTGACTAATTATGTATCATTCATCTACAAATGGAAGAAATTGCTAAGTTTGCTACTTTTATACTTCCAAAGAATTTGGGAGAAGTTGAAAGTCATCATAGTAAAATAATGTCTAAAATTATTTAATTAATTTCTCAAATGAATAGAATATAGGAATCCTCTCTTCATTACTCACCTAGATCATACGGGGCTTACACACTGTGAAGGGTGTAGGTACCTTTTGTGGCCACATTTGGCTCCAACTTTTTCATAATATTCACATAGTCACTCTTTTCATAATTGAATTTGGATGAATATGATTATAGCATTAATTATGAAAGATAAGATAACAGGTTTGGAAACTTAATTAATTCATCAAACCTTAGGTCAGTCTATAATGAATTATCTCCTACTACTATTTTTTTCAAGTACAGGGACCGGATAGAATAATAATTCAAAAATATTTGCAAATGAATTTTTTAAGCTGTTGTGATAGGCCATACTTGGCTGCCTTTGAAGGAGAGGGGGTAGATGTCAGATTTCTAGTAGAGCAACTCCAGTCATGGAATGAGTACCTTTATGGATGAATGATAGATGTAAGGTCTTTAAAATGCAAATTGGCTACATGTAAACGAGCACTAAATATAACATAGGAAACCAATTCTGGGGTCACCATAGCAACTTCCAAAATGTTAAGCAAGAGTTATATGATAAAGCAATTAAAGATAGCTTTCCTTTTGCCCATGTAATTTATTTCAGAGTCGACTCAGTCCCTGGCATGTCTTCAGAAAGTTCTATCAAGTACACCTCCAGTAGATAATTTGAAAGTCTTTCATTTGTGAGAGGCAAATCAGATTAATAATCACAAGAAAGGAAATGTATTGCTTTAATTTAAGTAGAATCAAGGACTAATCTCCATATTAGAAAGGATGTGTGCATGTATTACTTCAGGCAGCTACAACACAAGATGAAGCTGCCTTAGTAATAAAAAGGGAAAATCTTTTATTCACTTGTGGCTTTTCCTTGATGATGAATACGGTTATTATAATTTATATATTTTTGCCAGTGATTAATTGTAGAAAGACTGTTGCATTTATAGTGAAGAGAGTGAGGTTCAAATCTGTCTCTGGAGGGAAAATAAAGCAATGAAATAAACATTGGATTTGAAGTCAATGGAACTGGGTTCAAGAGCCAAGTCTACCATTTCTTATCTGTGTTATTCTGGCAATTTACCCTGGCTTTCTGGGTCTCAGTTCCCTGATTTGTTAAATGAAAGATTTTGATTTCATTACTTCTAAGATACTTTTCCAGCTTTCAATATATAATCCTATGATTCCCTCATGATACATTCCTCAGACTGTCAAAACACAATTGCCTCATAAATTTTAAGAGTAATCAATCACCATACATTTATTAAATTATGATTATATGCTAGTCACTAAACATATAAATACAAAACTGAGATAATTTTTGCCTTCACAGAATTTACATTCTACTAATATAAGATCTATTGCACACTTAAAACAAACAAAAAACCTTTTTGTTTCACCTATCCAGTTTGTGATGATATTGATGTTAGGGGTTTATTATATTCTTCATGACAAATAACTTTGCACATAATCTCATTCTTTCCTCATGATACTCCTTTAATATAAGCCATGCATATATAAATTATTATCCTATTTAACAATGAAGGAATTAAAGTTGAAAGAACTGAAGTAATTTGCCCCAGAAGTTTAAGTTAGTGCTCAAAACATAGTGCTCTTGACTTTAAATCCTGTGTTTGTTTTTTCCATTATACTTCAGTGGTCTCTTGTTTTGTTAGTTCACACAAAGTTTAAATTTATTGCCTCTCTGCCATATATATCTATCTATATATACATATATATGTATAAATATATATACACATATATTTGTATGTGTGTACACACTAGTTTTCAATAGATGAAATGTTTCTTTCTTATATAATTGCCCAGTAACTAGTATCATGTATCAACTAAATGACTGATCAAGTATAGATTGTTAATCTATGACCATGAAAGAAAATTATTTCTACTATTTCCACTTAATGCGAGAAATAGACTCTGTGATGTCAATGAACACAATTCAATGACTATCATGTGATGTCATGAAATTATAAATTCATCCAATTCAGTTTAATTTAAAAAATATTCATTATTTAGCTTTTCAGGCAAAAGTGGAAGGGCACATTTGAAATTTAGTGTAGTCCCTTTTTCAAATTTCTTGAAGATATTATTTTTTCCTGAAGTTTTCAGTACCATAAATATTTTCTGGATGGGACATGCTCTTGAAGATACAAAACTTTCCTGACCACATTGTGTGCTTGCTATTTATTACCTTCTACCTTTTCCTGAGTTGACCTAGATCACACCGATCAGAGGATAAGAGAATCTGAGTTGCAAGGAACCCCAGAGGGCATCTACTCTAACCCATTCCTGAATCATTACATCTTTTCTCTACAAAATCTCTGAAAAGCTCTCATCCAGTGTCTCACTAAAAGCCTCCTCTGAGGAAATTTATTACTACCCTTTCTGAGATAGCCCATTCAAGTTTGAGCCAACTATAATAACTACCAAGTTAATAGTTATAGTAAGCTTAAATGTGATTCCATGAAATTCCTATCCAAAGGCAGCTCTATTATGGGACCATGCAAACAACCAACTGAACTCCCTTAATCTCTCTTATAGAAACTCATCAAATTCTTTAAAAAATGAGCAAATTGTCCAAGTCTTTACTTCTTGGAACTAAATATCCCTAGAAGGCTCAAATTATCTTTATATGTCAGTTTCCAGTTTTTCTTAGACTTTTTCAGCTTCTAAATATTCTAAAGTCAGGGTCCCCAAACTAAACACAATTCTCCATATATGATCTGATCAGAGTAGAAACCAGCTTAATTACCACTCCTTGTGATCTTAACACTATTTGTCTTTAAATAAATTTTCTGATCATAATATTTTGTTAGCTGCCATGATATATATATATATATATATTTACTAGTTGTTCTGCCTCCCTTTACTTTACATTGTTCTTACTTAATAGTTGAGAAAAGTTCTCTGCTGATTTTACATACTGGGAAATTTTTGAACTTCATTACATAATTCTTTTACAGGTTTCAGACACCCCTTGAAATATAAAAAATAGTTTCCAGATGTTTATGATTAGAAACAAATGTGAATTTTTCAAATATTGGAGAAAAATGTTATATTTATGAACTCCCTTAAGGAAAATTTTTCAGCTCTATGACCCATTTGTCATTAGTAGAACTGTACTTTTTTTGGTCCTACATGCTAAAAAACTTCTTTTCCCATCAGTGTTGATGCATTTTGATACATAGTTTGACATCCTATTAGGAAGGATTGTCTTTGTGGTCTAGAACTTACTTTACTGACATTGTGTTTGTCAAGTTACTGGATGATTTGAACATAATATTTCCCTTTATGTAACATCCATCTTGAGAAGAATTTGCCAATAAATGGATGCAAGTAAGGTCTAATATCACTGCACCTTGATTTGTGGGTGTTTAGGGGGAAAGGCTCAGAATATAGTTGCATTGAGAACTATGACCAGAATTTTTCAACATTTGAGGCTTGTCCCTGCAAAAAATGCACATTTCCTAAGTGTTCAGAATCCTTTGATTTGCTATAGAATAGCAAATGATATTTAAAATTACTTTGTTTTTTTTCTTTTTTTTAATTGACACGGGGGAAGGGTCCCTGCTTGATGTATATGATATTAGGGGTAAGGAAGAGAATTATTACCACACCTAAAAATCCCTAGGTTTTCAATGAGGTTTGTTTAATTCATGCCCTCTAAAAGACCACAAAACTTGCTTTATGATCACTTCAAACTTCAACTCTCTTGGTGTCTTTAATTACCCACATTTTGAATCCATGAAATCCAAAAACTAGCCTATATCTCAAGGCAAAACCTTTTCCTAAGGCCTCATCCAAGTTGGTTGTAACTAAGGTAAGCCTGACAACAAAGAATGAATCGATATCAACATTTTATTTTTCATAATCACTGAGTTATTTACTAGATAACTATTGTCAAAATACCCTTTATCTTTTCCAGTGGCATTTTAAAGAGAGCATATCTTCTATCGTGAGAGGAGCAAAGACGGAAGAGTAGAAAATAAGTATTTATCTTGTGCCTAGTATTATGCCAGGCACTGTATTAAGTGTCTTTTTCTTTTAACAAAATATTGTCTCATTTGAAATGTAAAAATAAATCCAATATATATTTAGTCATTAACGATAATCAGGCCCAACTTCAATTAATTAATACAAATGTTAATTATTATGGATGAGTCAAAAATGTTATGTATTTTCTCTAATATCAGAATGCTTGCTGGTGCCAGTTTACATATGAATGTAATGGAAATTTCATGTGCTTTCTATTTTAATACATTATAACTCTTCTTCAGGTCTTAACAGAGTATTGATAGATTCAGGAAATCTGTGATATGAGTCCCAGAACAGAGAGTTTTGGCAAATGGGCTAGTCATGTTCTAAGGCTCAGTTTGCCCTTCTATAAAGTGGAAATAACAGCTCTTATCTAATAGGACTCTAATGAGACAAATAAAATAATGTATATAAAATACTTTACAAACCTATATAAATATATACACACACATATACACATTATATACAACTCTGTGTGTTCGTGTGAATTCATAATGTCATATTGATTTTATTTTAAGGTCAGTATTTAAGGTACAGGGACCTATCTGTTCCTTGCTGATTTATGATGATTTTTTAAAAACTCTTATCTTTTATTTTAGAATCAACACTGTGTATTGGTTCTAAGGCAGAAGAGCAATAAAGGCTAGTCAATGAGAATTAAGCAACTTCTCCAGGGTCACAGAATCAGGAAATATCTGAGACCAGATTTGAATTTAGGACCTTGTATCTCTCGGCCTGGCTCTCAATCCACTGAGCCACCTAGCTGCTCCCATGAGGATTTTTTTAACATTCTTTTTGAGTTCTAAATTCTCTCCCTCCCTGCAGTCCCTCTTTCATATACTGAAATGGAAAGCAATATGATATAGATTATACATGTGAAGTCATGCAAGACATTTCTACATTAGCCATGCGTTTGTTAATTTATTAAAAATGGTAGGTTTCTGATGCATAATTCTAGCAGTTTGTTTTACTATTTAGTAGGAGCTAAAATTTCATAGCCTATATGTTGTATTACAGTTACTAGGATTCCCATGCATAAGTGGTAGTAATAAAAATATGTATTGGTTCAGATCTGTGATTTCAATAGCATAGAAATACTTGAGTATAGAAATTCAGCTTGGAGGCTCAATGTTAATGTATAGTCTTAGAGAGTTCCAGGAGGAATTGAGATATTCAATGGCCAGGGCCACCCAATTAATTTGAGATAGAAGCAAAATAAGAACCTAGATTTTTCTCACTCCAAGCATATAAACCATTAAACTACACAGTCTTGAAAATCATTATATGTAATTATATGACTATCACAGATATATATATATGTGCATATATACACATACATATAATTAAATTATTATTAAACAAAATTGTTATTCACGTTTACTCTGACATAACATTAAATATATAGGAACACCATTTTTAAAAAGGTGTTGCTACACCAAATAGTCTCATTCTCCAAGCTGCATGGAATAAAAACTTTGCAAACATAGAGACTTGACTGAAGAAATCAAATCAGGTGGGAACAACATGAGGTACACATATCCTTTTGGCCTTCTCTGCAACTAGTTGTCAAGGAGACGCCTATAGAAGATGAGCTTCTATATCATTGTCCCAATACTTTGATTCAGTTACAAAAAGCTATTATTTTATTTATCTGGGCAACAATGAGCAGAACATAAAGTATGAAATGCAACAGCAAGATAGGAGTTTGTCCCAGAACTGTTTCTGTCGTCTTACAAAATATTTTTTTTTAAAATTTGCTTTGGGGTTTTAAATTTGAGTTTTTTGTAGGTGCTCTTAATTTTTGTTGCTGCTTTTTTAAATGAGGGAGGCAGTGGAAGAGAGAAATGTGCAAAAATTCATTTAAAAACAAAAATATAAAAGAATGAGGTAATAGCAATATTAGTATTGCTCTTGGTGAGATAATCTTTAATACACAGTTACTGAGGAAAATAATGGTAGTATGGCATCAGAAAAAGATGTTTCTCAGGTTCCCTCCAAAAGTAATCATTTTTACCCAAAGAATGAGTTTGTGTTCAATCCCTGGCAACATTCAGTCATGCAACAACTTGTTAATTCTCTATTCAGGACAGATGACAGTAGCAATTTCAACAGTCAAGTGTTATAGAGTAAATGGAATTCCCAAGAAAATAATAATCTCCAAGATGGTATATTTTTAATGAACATGACCTTTGAATGAGTGTACAAAGTGAGTGGTTTGATTGACCATTTGAGTCACATTTTTATAAAGATTACTTGGAAGAAAATGGTATAAATGAATTTGATTTATTTGAAGGGAATCACATGATACTCTCCATCTTCCTCCAATGAGCCCAGAATAAGAGAAAAAACAATTAAACTGTATTATGAGATAATTTAGGTTATGTAGAAGAAAGACTTCCTTGCTAACAGAATTGGTTAAATCAATTACCAATGGAGGATTTATCTTTACAGGGAATATAGGTTCCCATATACTTGGAATCTATTTCAGGATGAATACAACAGGATGGATAATATATGGCTTTTTCTTTTATAATCCAAAAAGACAGTGATTACAAAGAAAAGCAATCTATTATCCAATAACTACAAATATCCTTAACCAACTTCAAATAAGGGACTATACATTTTTCTACATTGTTATATAGATTCTTCTTCCTGATGCATTTCCACATTGACGAAATTGAAAAACCCTCAAGATGGTTTAAGAGTTCTCTTTCTTTCCTATCACCAGCAGGGGTATAGCCAGAGAGCAAAAGCTAAGTTGGCCAGTCTCCTCAGAAGTCAGAGACCAATTGCTTCCAGAACTCTAGTTTCCCTTCTCCTTCAAAGTTCCAACCTGATGCACAGGACTCTTTCCTGCCTCAGACACTCTGCAGTCTCTGGGACAACCCTACAAAATTCCTTATCTTATCAAACTGTATCAATATATTTCTAATTTCTTAATTAGTACCTCTAGTATCATCTTAAAGCAAGAAAGGAACAATGGGTTACTTTCCATCTTTCTATGCTAAGATGCAAAGTTCAACTTAACATGACTGAATAACAAACAATTAAAGCCTGCCAGAAACAGAACATGTTGCCTTGCACAATAGTTTCTTCATCACTATGATTTTCAAATCAAGGACGTTATACATTATCATTACTAACATTGTGCAAGGGATTCCTATTAAAGTAGCAGACTACTTCTGCAGTTCCTTTTACCTCCTTCCCTCACACATTCTCATTCTTTTCTCTTTCCAATTCATCCTATGTTGGCTGCCAAAATAATCTTCCAAGGGGGGAGCTCGGTAGCTCATTGGATTGAGAGCCAGGCCTAGAGATGGGAAGTCCTAGGTTCAAATCTGGTCTCAGGCACTTCCCAGCCATGTGACCCTGGGCAAGTCACTTGACCCCCATTGCCTACCCTTACCATTGTTTTGCCTTGGAGCCAATATACAGTATTGACTCCAAGATGAAAGGTAAGGGTTTTTAAAAAATAATCTTCCAAGTCAGAAATATAACTCTGTCACTTAATTCTCAAAACTGTTCCATGTGTCCCTATTGCCTCTAGGAATAATTATAAACTCCTCAGACCAGCAATTAAGGTCCTCAATAGCCCAAATGTGCAATAGAAATATATTCATATTAATGTCAAAGGACTGTGTTGGCTTCAATTTATTCAACAGCAAAATCAGAAAGTTGGACAAGACTTCTTTTTTTGGCAAGTTAAAGCTCTAAAACTATTATCCTTTCTACATACATCTTCCCTCATTTTACTTCATTAAGACAACATCCAACCTGGATGAAATACTGGTTGTTCCCTAATTTCAGCATTCCATCTCCTGCTACCATCTTCATACCTTCAAATAAACTGTAAACAAAAGTATAATCTATTATCTTTGACATTAGGTGCTACTGACCATGCAAGATTTTTCCAGTGCCATCTTCTCTCCTTTCTCCCCACTATTGCCAGATGTCCATTATTTTTGCTTCTTCAAATGACCATTTATTCACATATAAACATATAATTTAAATATAAACAAACTGAACATCCCCCAAGAGTATGCTAATAAATATTCACAAGTAGTTCTACAAAAATAATATTCAGGAAACACTTTTAATTTTAATCCAAATGATGAATATTTTCCCCTTCCTTCTCTTAAATCTAAACAAACAAAAGACACCAGAAATTTAAACCCTCTTTTCCATTTCTGATATGTAAATACTCACACCAAAACTGAAACCTTTAGCTGTTGTAAGAGCTAGGTAAAACTACTCTAACACAGTCCTTATTTTATTCACCCCACAACAGTATAAGATCCTTCAGAGAAGTAACTGATTGTGTCTCTTTTGTTGCTGTTATATTCCAGCACCAAAGTAGTTGCTCAATATATGTTGGTTTCAGAAATGTTATGTATTATATTTTTCATTTTGATGAAAAGTAGTAAATTACCAAAGCAATCTCCCATTTTTAAAGAGGAATAATTTTATGTAATTATGAATACTAATCAAATATTTTGACAGTTTATTTTCATTTACTTTTGGTTAATAAAATTATTCCTACATTGTTTTTATTTTCACAAATTGTGCTCATTGTATTTATGAGAACTTCTTCCTAAATCATCTTAAAATCATCAAATTTGAGAGCTAAATAGAAATCTATGAGATCAAATCCTTTCATATTTCTTAATGCTAGAAATATCAGGAAATATGCTTAAGGATACTAGGTTCGTATCTAAATACTAAAATACTAAAGTTTTAACTGACCAGTATTCTTTCTATTTCACTTTACAACCCTTCTAAAGAGGTAGAAGAAATTATTTTAGGGCAATAGAGGACTCTTCTGTCTTGATTCCTTTTTTAAAAGTTTTTTTTTAAAACCCCCCAATTTAGATTTCAGAATGGCCTTGCCTCCAGTTAAGCCACAGAAACCCAGTTCTAAGTATTTTGGAAAGTGAAGTATGTTTAGTAATGAGGTGGTATTCATTTATTTTAATGAAGCCTCTCCATGCACTGTAACTGATGAGCATTATGAAAAGAACTTATTTAGAATCATTAAGGGAATGGTGCTAAAAATGGAACACCTGTTACTTGTTTTTATCCTTGAATTACCCTATGGTAACTTTGTGGGGGGTGAGGGGCTATGTAAGAGGGGGCACGGAACTTTATTATACATAAGGTTAAGCAAATGCATCTTTCCAGCCTAAACATATCTCCCATGAGATACATTTTACTTTGGACATGATTTTTAATCATATTCTATACATTAAGCTACTTTTTTCAGAGCCAAGAGAGTCTGATGGGCAATAGCCTGAGAGAGAAGAGGAAAGAGTAGGAGAGGAAAGAAAAGAAAAAAGAGGTAGGGGAAGAGAAAGGAAAGAGATGAGAAAGAAAGCATATACAGAAATGGGTACCAAAGTAAAGCAAACACTCAAAGACAAGTTATGTTTAAGATTTGAGAAGAGTATTAAATTAGAAAAAAAAGCAAAAGTCAGACCCAGACTTGGGAGAGAAATAAAGAAGGAAAAGAGAAAGAAGAGAGTAAATCTAGACCCAGGAACTTTGAGAAAAGTACATACTACATTTTATAATGTAAATTCTGCCTCTAGTGACCATGGCCCTCTAAGTGTCTTGCAAATGATCACTTAGTAATATGTTTTCTCACATGTATTTTCAAAAGCCTAGTAGCAATAACACAGAACATTTTTTTCTTATAGGTGATGGGCAGATAGATGAATTATACATGAAGCAATCAAGAAATTGTGTTAACAAAATTCCCAATGTTGCCGTTTAAGTTTTCTTAAATTCACCTGGACTAATTTGCTCCTACCTTCATGACCTTGGTAAGAAAAAAATCAGCTCCCTGGAAATCAGTTTTCCCATTTTAAAAATTCAATTAAATTCAATTCAACAAGAATTTTCTACAAAACTGCTATTTGGATCATTGGTGACCTGGCTTCCAGATAAAAGGAAACAGTTCCTACCCTCAATGAGCTTATGTTCTACTGAAGTGATACTATATTTGTATGAGTAAATATAAAGTAATTTTAAGACAGAAATGGAGGAATTAAAATATACATTCTGTGAGGTCACACCACAAGTATAAAAAAATTACAAATGCTATGATCGATCAATCAAAAATCCTTTTTTAGCCTTTAGTAAGTGTAAGGGACTGGACTAAGCACTTGAAATGTGTTTATGGACCTTACCAGAAGAAACAAAGAGGAGCACTGAAAAATATTTATATTTAACATGGTTAAATGTTGACATCGTTAGCACATCTATGTGAAAATATAACTGTGTGTTTAGTTATATGTGAATACATAGGGCATATATTTGTATGAATATTTATAGAGATATATTTATATGTAATTTTAGTTCTGAAGAACTGTCAATCTGGGAACTCTCCCCACTGATAGAGCCCTGTAATTAGTCTTAATGACATCATCTTAGAAAGTTGCATGAGGCCCAGAGAAGTTAAATAACCTGCCCAGCATCATGCTGCCAATAAGAGGCAAGATTTAAGCCTTAGGCCTTCCTGATTCCAAGCCTGATCCTCCATTCACTATGCTGCAATGCTGATTATATGTGTGCACATGTGTGTATATGTATTCACATGTATACATGTACATGACAGACATAGAAACAAGTATGTTTACAAACATAAGGAAATGTAGCATATTTATACCTGTAAGGTATTTGTAAATTAGAAAATATTTTCTAATAAAAATGAAAAGAATAAAGATATATTGTTGCCTCCTATTAAATTTAAAATATAAATATGTATATATATTTATATGTATATATGTATGCTTATTCATGATTAAAATAAAAAATAAAATTTTAAAAGATAAAAACAAAGTAAAAAAAATAAATGTTTTGCTTTCTATATTCAAAGTAAATCTGATTCTGAGTCCCATCATGTTTTTTTTCTTATTCTGAGATCCAAATCTTATAATATTATGCACATTAAGTACTCTCAAATCCCTTAAGCCAAATAATTATCTTTCCAAGAGTTGCCCATTATGCTTTCTCCTTTCCAAATCCTGGATTTCAAGTGAGCACATGTCAGTTAGAATCTCAGCTCTGCTGCTCTCTGCCTAAGTGTTTTTGGACAAAGATTTCTTAAATTAATGGTTTGGCCTGGATCATCAAGAATATAACTTTTATCTCAGAATTCTACAATCTGGAGTAGAAGAGAAATAGAGGAGGTAAGAGGGCATTGAGGAGAGGAGACAGTGCTGAGGGGCAGACAAAACAAAAACAAAAACAAAAAAAAGGAATAGGAACCTTTCAAACATTTGTGTAAAATGTTCATGAGAAAATATAAGTTAGAAAAGAATCTACAAAGAATAACATATGTTGGACAGCTTTGAAAGTTTTACAATGAATTTGTTATAAAGTTATATGCATAAAATTAATATCATTCTATTTACAAAAACAAACTAACTATGCCTCATGAGGACTTTTATTTTCATGTGCAATTCATTTTTATCGATCTGTGTACATGAAATTGTTACATATTTTTTAAATTAAAAATTAAATAAATCCTTTGAACTATGAACTCATTTCTTTGAAGAATTTTGTCACATTCCTTAGGATTGCAATTGGCTGAGAAGGCTTTCCTTTGAAGATGCTGATAGCTAGGGATTAACTTCTATACTTTTAAATAATAATTTAATAATTAAATACCAAAATTTAAATTATTAAAATAGACTGCTTTACTACACTTTGAAAGGGAACATATCCATACTCATGCATATATACTTAATATGTATATATGTATGTATACTCATATGCACATATCATATAAACATTTATGTTTAAACATACGCATGCATGTTTATAGATGTCTTCATATACAATATACCCTTGTGTGTATGTGTGTCTATATCAAAATATATAAATATGTGTTAACCATTTATTTAATATAAATATACAGACAAGAAAATATTTAGTGACTAAGAAAGTGAGCCAATGTTAAAAGGAATCCTTTTCAGTTTTCTCTCTAATCATGACAAAAGAGGAGGTCATGAAGTATTTCCATCCTTTCTTCTATGCTTCCATAAAGCATGTAAATATTCAGCCATAATTGCCACTTGAGTCTAACTACTAATCAGTGCAAATGGGGTGAATAAAGCTGGAGTGAAAAACAATTTGAACAAAATCCAATCTGGATTCCATAACCAGGAAGAAGCTTCAGTTCTCTACCAACCTTGTGTCGAACTTACTATCATGAGCATTGCTGCAGATTAAGGAGATTTTTCCCTTTACTGAAACAATGAAGGAAATGACCCTTTTCTGCCACCAGGGATGCATTTTCAAGATAGTGAAACTTTACCCAGAAATCACCTTACAATGTTAGAAAGAGAATGGCAGTAGCTTCTCTGGAGTACTCAGATGTTATGGACAGAACATATTTTGTGTAAGATGGATCAATCAAAAAATGATAAACAGATAAATGTGGCTAAATGCTGTTATAGAAATCAGGCAATCTATGTTTTCTGCACAGTTAAGCTGCTAACTTCCAGGGTCATAAATGCAGCAACTCATTTAACCTGAATCTCAGTTTCTTCATCAGCCAGATGCAGATAATACTTTCAATCTATATTTCAACTGTGAAATGAGAATTAAACAGTTTTATTCTCCCTACATAGCTACAGTGATCAGATTACTGCATAATATAGATGTTTAAAAGTGTCCTAAGTACCGTTATTCACACTAAGCAATGTGCATGGAGTAAAAACATGAAGAAATTGGATATCAGGATACAGACAAAGAAGGCTCCACAATTAGAAAAGCAGAAAAAAAGTGATATGTATCAAAGGGAGCCATAAAGATTAAACGTCAATAATTTGATCAGTTTGCTGAGAGCAGACAGACTGCTGGCATCCATTTTGTGAAGGAATCCCTTTTCTGAAGAAAAGTTAGAATATTTTCTGAGAAAATGATGATCATTCCCTCTTTATGATGAATTACTTTAGGGTTAGTGGATTTCAACCTTGAATTCAGATATTTTTTAATCTCCTTGTTATTGTTTAGTCATTTCAGTTATGTCTGTCTATGACCCCATTTGGAGTTTTCTTGGCAAAGGTACTGAAGAGGTTTGCCATTTCCTTCTCCAACTCATTTTACATATGGGGAAACTGAGGCAAACAGAGTTTAGTGACTTGCCCATGGTAGTACAGCTAGTATATGCCTGAGGCTAGATTTGAATTCGAGAAGAAAAATCTTGCTGATGTTCAGGCCTACCAGTATATTCACTGTAGCACCTAACTAACTGCCCTATGACTGTAGTATTCCTGAACTTGCTTTAAAAAAACACATTTTGTTAACAATATTTCAATATATTTGTTTTCCTTTCTCATCTTAAGAATTGTATTTCATGCATTTAAGGCATTATTCTGAGAAGAGGTCAATAGGCTTCAACAGAGACTGTCAAAGGAGACCATGACATAAAATGGATTCAGAGCTGCTTCGCTAACTGCACAAGGTAGGCTGGCTAGAAGAAGAAAAAGAAAAAAAAAGTGTGGATTTGAAGCACTGTTTGCCTCTCCATACCTAGGAGGATTCTTTAAGTCTCCAAAAGAAAATTAGAGTTTAATGAGCTTTTCTGTCATATAAAATCCATAATAATTAGCTATGAAAATATATTTGGGAGGAAATATGGAGGCAGTCTCCAAATTAGGTATTTGTTATTTTTCTACTAATGTACTTTTGAGGCATCTATTAGGAACTTAGAGCAAATTTTCCAAGAGATGATATGCTATTTGATTATCTGGGAAGCCCTTAAAATGCCTTCATGTAATGTAAGTGTGGTAACACACAAATGTTAACAGAACAGTGAATTTAATAGATGTGGCATGAGGCACTGGATAGAGGCTTGGGCATAGGGAAGTCCTAAATTCAAATCCAGTCTGCTAGTTGTGTTTCCTGGGAAAGAAACTTAATATCTATGAGACCCAGATTCTTCATCTCCAAAATTAAATTGTTGTGAATAATGCCTTTTTAGTTTCCTTAAAGCTCTAAATCTTAAAGAAAATATTCCATTATCTATAAGAGACAGCCAGGTGCTGTAGTGTATAGAGCACAGGACTGGAAGTCAAGAAGATTGATCTTCCTAAGTTCAAACTAGCTTCAGGTACTTACTAGCTATGTGACCATGGGCAAGTCATTTAAATCTGTTTTCCTCAGTTCCTAATTTGTAAAATGATCTGAAGAAGGAAATGGCAAACCTCTCCACTATTTTTGTCACAAAAACTAAATTGGGTCATAAAGAGTTGGACATGACTGAAGTAACTGAAATGACTTATATCCTATGTTCTTACTTCAGCTATTTTTTCCAAAGGAAAATATGCTTTTTATTCCAGCCACTCTGAATATTTTAGACTACCTGAGAAAGATAATACTTGGTTAAGCCATACTGCTCATCCTTTCAGTATATTCAGCAACAATCTACTTAGTAGTACAGGATGTCTTTCTTTCTGACATCATAATTATTGGGTCTATTTCGCCATTGTCCCTCTCTCAAGCACAATCATGGTAGTATGTCTAGCCACTCATCTAAGGTAAAAAGCTGTTAAAAGATACTTCTCTCATTGGCTCCAAAATCAAGGAAATTTCTCACCACTTTGGAAGAAATCCATTTAAATATACAAACATTCTTAAGTCAGTTGCTTGTAACCTATATTAATATTGTAAACAGAAGGGTAGTATAAGTCAGTGTGTGGCATGGGAAGAATACTAGAACACTGGTTTGGAATCCCAGTTGTGACATTAAATTACTGTGTTGTTTAGTCATTCAATCACGTACAACTTTTCATGAATCCATAATTATGACGTTTTCTTGGCAGGGATACTAGAGTAGTTTGCCATTTCCTTCTCCCATTGATCCAGTAGATACTTTTATCAGGCAATCAAAGGTGAGTAGCTTGCCCAGCATCACACAGCTATGAAGTGTCTGTAGCTAAATTTAAGCTCAGGTCTTCCTTACTCCAGAGCTAGTGCTCTTAATCACTGAGTCACAACTACCTTGGTTAGCATGTTACCCTATGTTAGTATGGGTAAATCACTTGATCTCTCTGAGGCTCACAGGAGTGTTTTGAGATAAGGGGATGGGGAACCTTTATAATCTTATGGTACTATTATTAATGTAAGGATTTAAAATTATTTTTTTAATTATTATAAAGATAACATAAGAAAACATTCAAGTGATTAAGATTTTCATTGAATTCATGATTTTGTAAGAAAAATGAATCATAAAAACATTTGATCGAATCTAAATGATTTGCTAAATTAAATATTCTTAACATGTATATTTCATGTAGTTTTCCCACTTAAAATACAAAAGAGCTATTAGCATGAATAAATCCATTTTTGCAGAATCATAACCATGCTTACTTTTACCAGTAATTCATTTCAATTGAACAAGCACTTATTGAATGCCTGCTGTGCTTTGGTTTTCATGTGCTTTGGGATCTTGCCATTGTGAAAGTTAATAGGAAATTAAAGGTCTCTTGTCTTAAGGAAAATTAAAAAAAAATTTGGGATGAGTTGATTAATTCATTTATTCAAAAATCATTTACTAAATTTCTATTTTATGTTATTCTGTAGAATAAAATAATACTAGGATACATAGTCACTTGTTTAGTATCCAGTGGAGAAAGCAAGGCATAAATACATGATGAATTTTCTCATGTGAGAGAAAAAAGGCTTCAATATGATTGAGCACATGAATAGGACAAATACAGTATCATAAATTCCAAAGGAATGCAGAGGGGAGAAAAGGGACAGCATTTCAAGCTTGGTAGTCGGAAAATATTTCTGGACATCAAGACTCAAATTAGGAGTAGAAAAAATTATGGATAGACAGATGGAGACAGGATATTTCAGTAAGAGGAACAGAAGGCAATATGCCTCTCTTTTTATTCTAGTGTCTTCCTTCAATTGATTATTCCCAATTTATCCTCTATATAACTTTGCTTTAAACCATTACCTTCCATATAAGAATCATTACTGTGTGGTTCCAAGGCAGAAGAGTGGTAAGGACTAGGCAATGGGGGCTAAGTGATTGGCTCAGAGTCACATTGTTAGGTAGTATCTGAGGGCAGATTTGAATTTAGGACCTCCCATATCTGTGTTTGGCTCCCAATCTATTGTACCAACTAGCTGCCCCATATAGAGCATTTTTGTACATTGTCTGAATGTTGTCTATCCCATTAGACTGAAAACACTGCTAAGTACATATTGTCTTTTACTTTCTTTTATCTCCCCAGTGCTTGGCACAATTTCTGACACATAATAGGTGCTTAATAAATTTTAACTTAGTAAAAGATTTAGTGAATTAAAAATGTATGACTGACAAAGCCATTTCAGATGATGAAGTCTATTGGGGAAATACTAAGGTCTGGACTAAGGAAAGACTAAACAGTAATAATGGAAATAAAACTGAATTTATATTTATTTATTTTATACACAAACACACACACACACACATATACAAATACTTAAATATGAATTCAGTTCAGATCAATCCTTATTAAGTGACTTCTATGAACCATTCACTGTGCTAACTGGGAAAACAACAAAAATAAGAAAAACTTTATCCTCCAGGAGTTTACAATCTAATGGGAGAAAACATCACACAAAAAAGAAACTAAAAAGATAGGGGAAGGTAGGGTAGGTTACTCAGGAGCATGTTTTGTGTAAAGTCAAATCCAAGCAGAACTGCTGATAGAAAATAGATTACCTTTATATGTAATTTCATTACATTTCTTATCTAGGTAAAACTGGGAAGTTTGAAAAGAAGTAAAATTGTCCATTAAACAAGGCTTTGACATAGGCATAAACTTAGGTAGAGAGTTCCAGAGAAATAACACAACTATGATAATCTCTCTCTCTCTCTCTCTCTCTCTCTCTCTCTCTCTCTCTCTCTCTCTCTCTCTCTCT
>NC_058130.1:75763139-75790505 GCF_016433145.1 Gracilinanus agilis
TCTCTCTCTCTCTCTCTCTCTCTCCCTCTCCCTCTCTCTCTGTCTCTCTAACACACACACACACACACACACACAAACACACACACACAACATACACAAATACACTTTGTTTTACTTCTAGTGATTATGATGCTACAATGCACAATGTGTGGTAAATGGGCATTTAAAAATATTGTCCCAGTGTTTCAATAAAATTGGTAAGGCATTTGCAAACCAAGCACAGTGAGTTTAGAAGTAAAACTCTAGTATTTCAAAAGCCCAAAAGTGCTGAACTAAAACAATCTTTAAAAACCCTGGCTTATGTAAAGGGGAAAAATGAAAAGTTATGAAACATTCTCTAAACTGTTGTTTATTGCCAAGAGCACTGGAATATGAGGCAGGGGATCTGAATTTGAATCCCATCTCTACTCCTTAATGATGTTGTAAAATTCATTTAACTTCCTTAAGGCTTGATTTCTCTTACTGTAAAATGAGCATATTAAACTAAGAGATCTCTAAGCACCAGCAGAGTTCTAAATGTATTTTTCTGTGAGCTTTTTCATTTAACATGGTTTCTAGCTTAAAAAATTTTTTATTGATTAGGAAAAATCATTTCCTTCAGGAGTTGGTTGTAATTTTTCAATTTGTAATAAATAAAGAAGAAACGTTTTCCCCAAAAATTAGCTTCCTATGAATTAGTGCTATTAGGAATAGGCATTAAAATTCATTTTAAAAAGGTACTTCCAAGGTGCCTTCCCTCATTTTTGTTTAAAATGAAGGATCCTAGCTCTTCACAATGAAAGAAATTTAAGTATAATTAAGCAATAATTTAAAATTTTATTTCTCCCCCTGAAGCATCCTCTATATCATGACAGATTTCTTCCATTAATGATTTTGTTTTGGGGGTCATATTAAGCTTCTAATTCTAGATTAATCATTCTTGGTTACAGATGTGCAAATTAAAAGAACTCTTAAGTATCACCTATCAGATTGGTCAATATGGCAGTAAAGGAAGATGATAAATGTTGGAGGGGCTGTGGCAAAATTGGGACACTAAGGCATTGTTGGTAGAGTTATGAACTGATCCAACCATTCTGGAGAGTAATTTGGACCTCTGCCCAAAGGGCTATGAAATTGTGCACACCCTTTGGCCCTGTATTTTCACCACTTGTTCTATAACTCAAAGAAATAAAAATAAAGTACCTACTTGTATAAAAATATTTATAGGAACTTTTTTTGTAGTCATAAAGAATTAGAAATTGAAGGAATTTCCATCAGTTGGGGAATGGCTGTACAAATTGTAGTATATGTTGGTGATGGAATAAATACTATTGGGCTATAAGAAATGATAAGCAGGCTGATTTCAGAAAAAAAAGTTGGAAAAACTTTGATGAACTGAAATAAGGGAAATAAGTAGAGCCAGGAGAACATTGTATACAACAATAGCAATATTGTAAGACAATCAACTGTGAAAGACTTATCTACTCTCAGCAAAACAATGATCTGGATCATTTCTGAAGGATTCATGATAAAGAAGGCTTTCTACCTCCAGAGAAAGACCTGTTGGAGTCAGACTGTGGATCAAAGCACACTGTTTTCACTTTAATTTATTTAAGTATTTATTTGGGGGGGTTGGTTTTATATGAACATTCTCTTAAAACAATGACTAATATGAAAGTATGTTTTGTATGTATAACCCAAACCAAATTGTTTACCATTTCCAGAAGGAGGAAAGGAAGGGAAGGAGAAAATTTGGATGTTCTAATTTTGGAAAACATACGTTGAAAAGTGTTATTGCATATAACTGGGAAAAATATATATATAGTTTTTAAAAAGATAAAAAACAGCCCATAGGTACCTCTCTTGACACCAACTGCTTGTTGGTTCCTTTTATGTTTTATTTTTTCCCATTAGATTTTAATTGTTTGAGGGCAGGAACTTCCTTTGTTTTTGTTTGTATTTGTATCTCCTGAGTTTAGTCCAGTACCTGGAACAAAGTAAGTGCCTAGTAAACAATAGGCCTGCCTCTGTTTTGTTGTAATCAATGATATTATCAGTTTGGGGATTTCCAGTCTATGGAGATGACACAATTGATCTATAATATATATTGTTGGAGTTGCCTTAGACACTAAGAGATTAAATGATATGGCCACAGTCAGACAGCTAATATATATAAGAGGCACAATTGAAACTCAGGGCTCCTGACTTCAAACATAACCCTTTAGACATTTTGCAAAGATGCCTTCTATAGTTAATAAAACAAGGTGGGAAGGAAAAGAAACAGGGTGGGGACCCATTCAACTTATCAAATAGGTAAACAAGCAAGCACAATATGCTGAGAATTCAGTCCCTAGATACCCTACAAACAAAGCTTTATACAAGAGGTGTTCCCCAATTCTCCCCCTAAACACCGGAAGTTTCCTCATGTACAACAGCCAAAAAGAATCCATGACAACTTTCCCAAATTCAACACCTACTACACATAAGGCAGCCCAATATTCACACGTATACCTGGCAGAGAAATCACCTTGTAGCTGACACATAAGCAGAGTAAGTCTTAGGTCCAACAACTCAAATTTTGTGTCATGGAGAACAAGTCCCAATTATCGAATCAGTGTGATATAATGAATAGAAGACCAAATTTTAAGTCATGAAGCCCTAGATTTGAATCTTACTGCAGCCATTTAATAGTTGTATGACCCTGGGCAAATAGCAACCTCTTACAGTTTTTCTTTCTTCATCTGTAAAACATAAATAATAATACCTTTAGTACTTGACTTAAAGAGTGGCTATGTGGATTAAATGAAAGAATACATGTAAAAGTATATCAGATATTAAAGAGCTTTCAATATAAAGTAAACATGAAGGAGGTTTAAAGTCCTGACTTCCATTCCATTCTGAAAAGCCCCTTAATATTTTCCCATACCCTATTGAATTGGAAATACTTCCCTATGTAATTATGTGATGCCTTTTCATTTCCTAACTAATTTCAAAGCTGAAACTCAATACCTCTTAAACACAAAAGGGAATGACATCTCTTACATTTTCCACATCCATCATATTCTACTTTCCATGCCGATGCAGAAAACTTATGGGTCTCTGCATATTTACTTAGACTTATATTTCTCACATCTGAGTTACTCTCAAGGAGTGCAGTGGTTTATGAAGCAAAATGCCACCCTCAGTGGTTTACAAACCAAAAGGAAAATGCTTTCTGGGCAGTCGACCAAAATATTTTCATTACTGACATGATCACTCTTAAGTTAGAAATATAAAGTTAATAAAAGGCTAGCAGAGGATGATCACCCCATACCCTTTGTTTTCCTTTATCTGAGTGGAACCTGCAAGTGCCTTTACACTAAAGGTTGTCTTGCTATTTCCATTATACATTCCAATTTGTCAGAGTTTTATAACAGCTCTGAAAAAATTCAATATGAGTTCAAATTGCCATAAGAGGTATCAGCCCAGGAGCAAAGTTTTCAACTGGCTTAGCTCGTTCGCTCACTCTCTCTCTCTCTCTCTCTCTCTCTCTCTCTCTCTCTCTCTCTCTCTCTCTCTCTCTTTCAGTCATAGGAAGAGAAACATAAAATGCAAGCTTTCTAAAATAGCATACCTCCATCCCCCATTAAATCACACAGGTATACCTTAAAATATGAACTGGTATCTTGGATGCAGCATTCTAAGTTGTTTCTACGGAATGTGTGGTCCAGAGCCTTTGAATGCTCCTTTTAAAATAATGGCTTAACATTACAAACGAACTTCACTCTGAATTCAAGATTTTCTAAATCTCCAAAAAATGTATGCATACTTCAAAAAAGAAGAACCACTATGGAGAGAGAAGATAAATTACTGCACAAAATAGCATTGTTTCCCAGTGTGCAAATGTATGAATTCTAAAGATGTATATTTAAAAAAATATTTAGATGATAAGGACACAACCCTTGAGCAAAGAAACGCAATCCCAGCAATAAAACTATTTTTGCTCCAGCAAAGGCAGGCCTTGCTTAAATTAGGCACCATTTCTCGGACTATAACTCAATTGTGTAAACAGGATTTTAAGGTATCTGGGAGAAGTTGCCAATTTGGCCAACTTACCAGTAAAACCAGTGAGAAAATCAGCCAACTTTATTGGTTTTAGGTATGGCTGGGAAAAATGATTGAATTAAAAACTAAAGCTGCTTCTAGATACCATGTCCTTTGTATAGCAGTTAGAAATAACATACTTATTATTAACAATCTCAACTGTTATTTCTAGCTTTAAGCCCCATGATTCCATTTACTTTAAGTTATAATTATGTTTTATGGTTAATACATAGATTAATGTGAATATATATATATACATATATAAACTTTACAAAGTATAAACTGTATTCAAGCATATATATGTAAATGATCTATTCTTTAATAAATTTATTACAAGATTTAATGAGCTGTAATAGTTTAAAATTCCTTTAAGACCTCTGGGTTACCCTGCATCCACCCACCTATCCATTGATTTATACATAAATGCAAACTATATCTAATACGTACATACATTTATAGATGTATTTATACATTTGCATGCATATATAGATACATAGCTATACATAGCTGATATTGTTTTCCATATGTATATATTAAATATATTTAATCTGGGATTGAGTCAAGCATATCAAATATCTCGAGAAAAAATGATTACTTCTTCAAGGGCAATAACTTTGATTTCTATATTTTGTAACCACCAAAATAAAGGGTGCCTTTCTGAAAGTAGGTAAGTATTTCATTATTGCTAGTATAGACATATATTTAAGAAGAGAATGGAGTTTATCAATAGTGCTCTCAAGGAAGGCATCTTCGCACTTCTTTGTAGAAACAAGAGGACTGTGTGACTGGATGTATTGTTAGATTCTGGGTAGTTTACTGAACTATTCTTTGGATTCTTTTTTTATTCTTTACTATAAGGGAGAAATCTGTAGGAGATGGACAGAGGAGGTATATTGGGAAATGCTGAGGATATGAAATGACGTGAATAAAAATTTTAAGGGGTTCTCGAAGGTATAGTAAACACTGCTCTAAACATGAGTTTTCATCATAGCACCTCTCTCTAAGTACTTAAGTAGAGTCCTTTGTCACAGAAAACATGCACAGATCCATCCATAGGGATGCATACTCTAACTCTTCTGGAATCATTATGAAAGGGAGGGCAATCATCATAACAATCACCCAACCTCTATAGTAGTACTCTCTAGTCACAACAAATTCAGATTATCCTTCCCATATTCATTGTTTATACACAATTTATATATAATTCCACAATACAATATTGAATTTCATTTAAGAACTGGAGGCAGTGCTTACTAAGTCTGCTTTTTGTAAAATAACCTATTTATACTCAGAAGACACTGTGGTGCAACAGAAAGATTAGTAAGTATTAGATTTGGACTCAGGAGGCCTGAGATTGAATCCTGACTCTGCCATATCTTTCCATATTCTATCTGATTTACATTTTTCTCATCTATACAATAGAGCTGAGAGATACAGAATGGATTACTTCCAAGGTACTTTCTAGTTCTAAATCTCTGGTCCAAAGAACTTGTGACAATAGTTGCTTTCAGTAGTACTTGCAACAATTTCCTGGTGCCCCCCATGAGAATGGGGACCATAGCACCATCTGAACTCTCTCATCTATCCACAGTTCATCATTAATTCTTTCTTGAGAATTTCACCATGAACAAGGAATTTTTATTATATTAATTTTAGTTTCTTCTTCACTATAACAGGAGAAATCATACCAGCTCAAGAATTTATCTAAAGAAAGTGTTTCGTAACCTTACAAAGGGGAGTCAAGATGGTGGCTTAGATGCAGCAAAAGTCCAGACCACTCTGAAAATCCTTCCACACCAATCAAAAACAAATTGCTTCCTAGGGGACAGAAAGCCAAATCTAACAATAGGACAGAACTGAGGGATTGCCTTCAGGATTCAACTTAAAAGGTACACCAAAAAAAAACCTAAATTCATGAACTCTCAGGTTCAAGGGAAAGGAGGAAGGAATGTCCCAGAATCCCTCCTCCACTTATAGTGTTGAGTCTCCAGCAGCAGCTGGAATCTCTTGGTGGGCAAAGGCATTAGTCCTGATGGAGTGCCTTGCTGTCAAAGCTGTGCCAGTCTCAGGGCATTAAACACATGTGGCAGGGAGGCAGCTGGAGGAGAAGCACAGAGAAGGCAGCCTAGATGCAGCCAAAATGCTCCATCTTGACCCCCCATTCCTTCCTGGAGGTTTTGGTCTCAAAGCACATCCAGCTCTGCAGATCAACTTTGTCCTGACTTAAACTCATCAATGGGAAGATAAGAAGCATTCAGAGGGCAAGGAAGCTCAATATGCAGCATATCATCTTAATGGGATTAGAGTAGGTGCAAGAATCAAGCTGACTGGGATCTCAGGGCAAAGGCTGAAATAATTCCCTGCTAACAGGATGGGAATCCCATCTCCCTTCAGCCTCTACATCCTCACCTACACCTACAGCTTCTGCAGCCAATTGGGGAATATCTGACCTCAGGGCTCATTCATACCATCAGCCTAACCTATTCTATCAGCAGAACAGAAAAGAAGCCCCTTCAAGAGAGAAGAGCCCAAACTTACATATCCAGCAGATAATCAGTGGAGCAAGATTACAGCCAATTACAGGGGAAAAGAAGGGAAAAATGAGAAAACAACAGAAAAAGAAAAAAAGAAATTACAAATTGACAGTTCCTATCCTGGCAAGGAACAGAGAGTAAATGGATCAGAGGAGGAGCAAAGAACACTAAACAAAAACACAGAAACTCCAGCAAACTGGACATAGGCTTTGGAAGAACTCAAAACATAATATAAAAACAATTAAGAGAGATTGCAGACAATTGGGAAGAGAACTTAAAAAGCAAAGTAATCTGTAAACAGAGGCACATGAAGTATAACAATAAAATAGTCTCTTGAAAGCTATAATTGACCAGTTTGAAAATGAGAAAAAGAAGGTGAAATATGACCTACAAAGAAAAACAAACCAGAAGGAGAAGGATGACCAAAAAGCCAGGGATGAAATTCGGTCTTTAAAAATTGGAATCCAACAACTAGAAGCAAATGACTTCAGAAGACAGCAGGAGCCTATAAAACAATATCAAAAGAATGAACAAATTGAGGAAAATATGAGACACCTCATTGATAAAATAATAGACATGGAAAATAGATTGTGGAGAGACAATTTAAGAATTATTGCACTACCAGAAGAACATGACAAAAGAAAAAGCCTGTACATCATTTTGCAGGAAATTATTCAAGAAAACTGCCCCAATATTCTCAAACAATAGGAAAAAGTGGAGATTGAAAGAATCCACAGATCACCTCCTGCATTTAATTCCCAATTGAAAACTTCCAAAATATTATTGACAAAGAACAACTAATGCCAATACTATACAAACTATTTTTTCTATAGAAACTATTTGATATAATAAGCAAAGAAGGAGTTCTACATATTTCCTTTCATGACACTAATATGGTACTTATTCCAAAGCCAGGCAGACCAAAAACAGAGAAAGAAAATTAAAGACTAATCTGCTTAATGAACATAGATGCAAAAATCTTAAATAAAATACTAGCAAAAAGACTCCAGCAACTGATCATGCGAGTTATTCATTATGATCAGGTGGGATTTTTTTACCAGGAATGCAAGGATGGTTCAATATTAGGAAAATCATCCACATAATTGACCATATCAACAAGCAAACCAACAAAACTAACATGATTATCTCAATAGATGCTGAAAAACCCTTTGACAAAATACAATACCCATTCCTATTGAAAATAGTAGAAAGAATAGGAATAGAAGGGCCTTTCCTAAAAATAATAAAAAGTATATATTTTAAATCATCAACAAGCATCATTTCCAATGGAGAAATTATTTTACATGGTTTTTTATTTATTTTTATTTTGAATATTTTCCCATAGTTATAAATTTCATGTTCTTTCCTTCTCACCCAAATCCACCTAACTTCCCTTAGCTGATGCACAATTCCACTGGGTTTTACATGTATCATTGATCAAGACCTAATTCCACATTATTGATAGTTGGACTAGAGTGATCATTTAGTGTCTACATCCCCAATAATATATCCCCATTAGCCCATGTGTTCAAACAGTTGTTTTTCTTCTGTGTTTATCCTCCCATAGTTCTTCCACTGAATGTGGCTAGTTTTCTTTCTCATAATTCCCTCAGGCAATGGAGATAAATTAGAAGCATTCCCTATAAGATCAGGAGTGAAACAAGTATGTCCATTATCACCTCTATTATTTAACATTTTACTAGAAACACTAGCAGTAGCAATTAGAGAAAAAAAGAAATTGAAGGTATTAAAACAGGCAATGAGGAGACCAAGGTATCACTCTTTGCAGATGATATGATGGTCTACTTAATGAATCCTAGAGAATCAACTAAAAAGCTAGCGGAAACAATAAACAATCTTTGCAAAGTTGCAGGATACAAAATAAGCCCACATATATCATCAGCATTTCTATATCTTTAAAACACACCCTAGCAACAAGAGTTAAAAAGAGAAATTCCTTTTAAAGTCACCCTAGACAATATAAATACTTAGGAATCTATCTGCTAAGACAAACAAGGAATTATATGAACAAACTACAAAACACTTTCCACACAATTAAAACTAGATTTAAACAATTGGAAAAACATTTATTGTTCATGGGTAGGATGAGCAAACAAAATGAAAATGACAATCCTACGCAAAATAATTTACTTAACTAGTGCCATACCTACCAAACTACCAAGACAATTTTTTAATGAATTAGAAAAAAACTATAACAAAGTTCATTTGGAAGAACTAAAGATCAAGTATATCTAGGGAAATAATGAAAGAAAATGTGAAAGGGGGGCCTAGAAGTACCAGATTTTAAACTGTACCTTAAAGCACTGGCCATCAAAACAATTTGGTACTGGTTTAAAGACAGAAGGGAGGATCAGTGGAATAGATATGGGGTAAGTAACCTTAACAATACAGTGTATCATAAACCCAAAGAGCCCATCTTTTGGGACAAAAATCCATTATTTGACAAAAAGTGCTGTGAAAATTAGAGAACAGTATAGGAGAGATTATGTTTAGATCAACATCTCACACCCTACACCAAGATAAATCAATAATGTGTGAATGACTTTGAATATGGAGAAGAAAACTATAAGTAAATTATGGGAACATGAAATGGTTTTCCTGTCAAATCTATGGGAAAGGAAAGATCTTAAGGCCAAACAAGAGTTACAAAATATTACAAAACCTGAAATAAATAATTTCTATTACATTAAATTAAAAAGGTTTTGTACAAACAGAACTAATGCAATCAAAATTAGAAGGGAAATAACAAATTGTGAAAAAAATCTTTATAACAAAAGCCTCTGACAAGGTCTAATTACTCAAATTTATAAGGAGTTAAATCAATTGTGCAAATTGGCAAATGATTATCTAATTGATAACTGGACAAGGAACATGAATAGGCAATTTTCAGATGAAGAAATGAAAATTTTCAATAAGCACCTGAAAAAGGGCTCTAAATTTCTTCTAATTAAAGAAATGTAAATCAAAACAACATTGAGGTACCACCTCACACTTAGCAGATTGGCTAAAATGACAGCAAAGGAAAGTAATAAATGTTGGAGAGGATGTGGCAAAATTGGGACATGAATGCTTTGCTGGTGGAGTCGTGAATTGGTCCAACCATTCTAGATGGCAATTTGGAACTATGCCCAAAGGACTTTAATAACAGTCTGGCTTTTGTGTATCAAATTTGCTGCAAATTTGCTGGATGCCATACCACTACTGGGTTTATACCCCAAAGATATAATAAGGAAAAAGACTTGTACAAAAACATTTATAGTTGCACTCTTTGTGGTGGGAACAATTGGAAAATCAGGGGATGCCCTTCAATTGGGGAATGGCTGAAGAAATTGTGGTATGTGTTGGTGATGGAATACTATTGTGCTGAAAGATATAATGAACTGAAATAATTCCATGTGAATTGGAAAGACCTCTCGGAATTAAGGTAAAGTGAAAGAAGCAGAACCAGGAGAACCTTATACATAGAGACAGATGCACTGTGGCAAAACTGAATGTAATGGACTTCTCTACTAGCAGCAAAGCAATAATACGGGACAATTCTGAAGGACTTATGAGAAATAATGCTATTCACATCTAGAGAAAGAACTATAGTTGTAGAAGTACAGAAGAAAAACAACTGCTTGATCACATGGGTCAATGGAGAAATGATTGGGGATATAGACTCTATGCAATCATTCTAATGCAAATAGTAATAATATGGAAAAAGGTCTTGATCAATGACACATGTAAAACCCAATGGAATTGCTCATTGGGAAGGGAGGGGGGTAGTAGAAGGAGAGGGAAAGAACATGAATCATGTAACCATGGAAAAATATTCTAAATTAATTAATTAAGTAAAAATTTGCAAATCACACACACACACACACACACACACACACACACACAAACACAAACACACACAAAAAGCCTTACCAAGCAATGAGAATGGGGATAGAGATAGAAATTTCACCTGAGTGAAGAAACTCCCTATGTAAATGCAGGCCAATATCTTCTTTGCAACATAGAGTTTCCTTGGGCACTCCGTTTAAAGTCATTTCTCAGAGTAGCACAGTCAGTTTGTGTCAGAGGCAAGACTTGAATTAGATCTTTGGATTTTCCTGGCATCAAGGCTATTTCTTTCTCCAGGTTATGCTGCCTCTTTGTAGCATTCATTCCTAAATTTACTATTTTAATGCGTCGAGTTGTTTCACATGTCTTATTCATTATGACCGCATTTAGGAGTTTCTTTGGCAAATACCCTAGAATGGTTTGCCATTTTATTTTCTAGTTCATTGTACAGTTGGAGAATAGAGGCAAACAGGGTTAAATGACTTGTCTAGGGTCACACAGCTAGTAAGTATCCGATGCAGGCTTTAAACTCATTAAGATGAGTCTTCCTGATTCTGAATCTAATGCTCTATGAGCTATTCTAAATTTGCATTACCTCTTAAATTTAAGCTATCATTATATATTATCATCATGATTTAACAGTCCAATCCTACCCCAGTGAATTGGATTATATAATACCTGTAAAGGGACTCCTTAAAGACAATGGAGATTTTGTTAAATGGTCAACATTTGCTAAAGCTTTCTTTCAGTTCCTGAAGTATCTATTATCTTAGTTTATTTTAGAAGTTTTCTGATAGTTTCATCTCTGAACAATTTTATTAATCTCATAAATGTTTAATTATACTCCTATTATTATACCACTTTGTGTATCCATCAGATTTTTTTTTTCCTTTTTCTGAGCAGAGTGGGGTTTATACAACTCCAGAAGATGGAATTCAACAAAAAAGAATTGTGACCTAGGATGGTACTTAGAGTAACAGGAAATCCAAAAGTACATTTGCCCAATCTTGGTCAGTACAGCTCGAGGGCTATAATAGAGAAAGAATAAGACCTTGGCTTCTCAGAGGTTACTAAAATTCAATGGAAGCTCTGGCAGTATCTGCCATGCTGGATAGTCTTCAAGTACAGGCCTTGCTATAGATTGTGTGCATGTTGTCAAAGGACCAACTTAGTGACATTCAAAAGGGCTTATCAGTAAGAAGCTGGCTGCCAGTTAATGAAATTTTTTATTTGAAAAAATTCAAAAAGACTCATTTATCCTCCTGTTCCTATCCTTTCTTCTTTTTTACCTCCCTTATTATTGTCTAGGGTCTTTCTGATTAATTGATGAATTATTGACAAAGGAATGGAGGGAAAATCCTACTATTGGATGAAATATTGCATGTATTTAGGTTGTAAATAGACATTTACCCAAAATAAAAGAAATGAAAGGAAGCATTAATAGTATAGTGGAGAGAAAAACAACACTCTGTAGTCAGAGAATCTGGATACATGTCATGTTTATGATGATCTCTAGCTATGTGATCTTGGATAAATCGCAAGTTTCCATAACAGTAATGAAGTTTGACTTAATTTTCATTTTTGTATCTATTATTCTATAAAATAACATTTTGAGAGATAATAATCTCATAGAAATATTTAGCATTTTAAAATGCAATGAATATTTGGGTAATGCTATATACTATGCATTACCATTCTTTGTATATAGAATGTTTGGGTCCAAGAAAAATTCTGAATGTGATTTTTTTAATTAATGATATATCCTTAGTATTTCTGGTGATTTCAGGTTTTTTAAGTATCTCTACAAAACAGTATTTGACCTGGAAATATATATTTCAAAATAATACTTTTTCTAATACTTGGGAAGTCTATTATATTCACCCAAAAATCCCCTAAAGAAAATTCATTCAGTGCTAGTTAACTTTACAATTAAACAAACATATATATGCATATACACTCTAGGAAGTAAATCAGATCTCTAATGGAAGGTCTTATAGGGATAGATAGATTCCAAAGCAGATTTTTCAAATTAAAAACTATTAGATCAATCAAGTCTATTTCCCAGTTGCAGTTTATACCTCTTTTCTTGTGTTCACAGTCAACCAAGCCTCTGCCACTGGTCACAACAAGAATCAAGGAAGTGTAAATAAACTACCCCTGATAGGCAGCCACTGTCACTTCTGTATATAAAGTATACACTTGACTGCTGAGTGATTTGTTTGGAGAAAAAAATATTTCACTTGGTGGAACTAAGTATAACATATGAAACTTATGTGTGTATGCTAAATCATATCCACCATACCTAAATGTTCTTAAAGATAAAATAGGAGGAAAAAACATTAAGTTTTTCTATAGTTAGAAATAGTAAAAGAAGAAAGGCAACTAATTGATGGGCTGTAAAATACCATGCCTATAGTAATGAGTGTGACAAATTATCCTTCTAACTCCAAGACTATGATGAACCAGGGTAAGTAAATCGTAATCAGAGAGCAAGGAGCTCCTGGGTATCATTTCATGCTTGAAAAGAGACAATTTACAAGTGGTGCCCCGAGGCTGGAGAAGATTTGATTTCCATCACAAGTTAGACAACTTTATTCCCTGGGGGCAATTTATTCACCCATTCTTCACAAACTGACTATGATTATGATTTAGCATCAGTGTCAGATGCCATCCTACTCTATCTAAATAAACTCTTCCCTAGATTCTCTTCTACTTCCTTTGCCATTCCACTAATGAACTTAACCTATCTTCTCACCCTCACCACATACATCAGGATGATACTTAACCTTGCCTAAGTTTGACTTAATTTCTACCTGTTCTTACCCTGTCTTCATTCCTTGTCTCATAAGTTTCTAGAGAGCAAAGAGGACAAGTAATTGTTTTTGTATCACCCAGGTGAGTGAGCACCACACTCAATTAGGTGTTTAATAGAGGCTTACTGATGATGGCTTTATGGTCAGTAATTGATGCTCCTTTTCTCTGGTAAGTATTCTAGTTATTATTTAACATTTATCAATATATTTCCATCCTATGTTTGATATTAAATTAAATAATCCCTCCCCACCTCAACATCTGTCATTATCTATTGTTAATTAGCTTAACTCATCAAGAATATTTATGCAGTCCTATACCTGTTATAGTGGACCAGTTCCAATCACTTTCCCTAATGCCCTCCAAAGCACATGAACATTGCCTCTTACAACCTCAGAGATTTCCAATTTGTGCCCTCTTTGTATCATGGAAAGAAATGCGGAAATCTCTCCTTGTGTTTCAGGCTAATTTTTCACTCATACCAAAACATTTTCCTATGTATAGTGATGGTAATTTTCCATCATTAATCTTAGCAGGTCTCCTTGTTCCAGCCCTTGTAAGAGTTTCTATATCCATTTGGTGGCAGGGCACATTATAGCATTATTTTAAATCTTTTAAAATGAAGTCTTTCAGGTTATTGAAGAACCTTTCAGACCTTGTTTTCTTGATTCCAAAATGCACGATGTGTATGAAGGCACTAATCACCTCCAGCACTTTTATTCAGAATGATTTGAAATGATGACAGAAAAAATTCAAAGTAGGTCAGAAAAATCACTCATCTGCCCCTGTACTTCACCTATGATATGGATATTTTGAAATCTTGTGTAGAAGAGTAATGTGACTTTCTGTGTTATGGTAACATATAGTGGAAGATAGACTAGTCTTGGAGTCAGGTTCTCTGAGTTTATGGTCCAACTCCAAAATTTTACTAGTTCTATGATAATGGGTAAGTCTCAGAGTCTCAATGAGCTTTAGTTTCCTCATCTTTAGAAGTCTAGCATGATTCTGTTTAGTATAGACAAAATATAACAAAGGTTAGATACTTTATAAAATAATACTGGAGAATTTTTATACTAAAAGTTCTTATCCAGGAAACCTAACCTCCCAAATCAAAATATGACATAAGGGAATGAACGGAAACAACCTACTGGGCTTGTGCTTTAGTGTCCAATAATAAATATGCCTTGTGACCTCTCCCAAGAGCACTCACTCACTAGGAACCATTCAAGCAAACACTCATCACACAAGAGGTGACACACTGAATCTGTCTAAATACTCAAAGAAAATAGAAAAAGAACTAGGAAGTGGAGGGGTTGAGCAGAAGAGCAATACAATGCAAAGAACAAAATAAAACCATCTAATTGAGGAGTTAGGGGAAGGAGGGGGAAAACATTTTTAATTACACAATGGAATATAAACTTTTAAATAAAAATACTAGGAATAACACTGTCAGATATTGGTGCTCTCAATGCACATTTTTTAAAAAAATAACTGATTAAGAAAAATAGAAAGTATAGCAGAGAATTTTACCAAATAAATAGATATTCCTCAAGAAAAAATTAGAGATCTAGAAGACAAAAGTCCATATCAAGTAGAAATATAATGAGAAGAAAGGCAAAAGTTAATAATTTAAATTTAAAAATATATCCATTTTATTTTTTAAAGGGAAGGACTTTGAATATAGTTACAGAAGTGTTAAACATAGGAGTAGAAAGCTCCCAGTTTGGCCAACATAGAAAAAATAAAATAAAAAATATTTTAAAAAAATTAAAAACCCAACGTAACATTGCTTTTCAGGACTATCTGATTGTTAATGACCTTATTCTGGGTCTTCTTGTCAAAAATATTGGAGTCATTTTGCATTTTCTTCCCCAGCTTATTTTACAGATAAAGAAACTGAAGCAAATAGGGTTAAGTGACTTGCCCCCAGGTCACAAAGCTAAGAAGTGTCAAATGATAGATTCAAACTCAGTAAGATGAATTTTCCTAACTCCAAATGCAGCACTATATTCACTGTGACACCCAGTTGTCTTCACAATACAATACAGATAATGTTAATCTATGATTTTATAATTTAATGTGTGAGGAGCAAAGATGGTAAAGGCAGAGACTTGTCAAAGCCTTCCCAAATTCTCTTTCACACAATTTTTAAATACAATCACAAAATGAATTCTAGAAGGATAGAATCAACAAAAGGATAGAGTGATATAACTTTTTACCAAATACAACTTAGAATATTGGTAGGAAAGTTCTTTCTCTGGGTAAGAATGGGACGTAGTCCAGTACAATTCATACCTTGGCAAGCCAGCTGCAGATCTTAGGGGCAACTTACACTAGGGCTTCCAGAGCTCTCAGCCCACAGACAATAAGTAGTATGAACAACTTGTCAGAAGAAGATTACAGGAGACTCTGGGTGACTGGGTACAGGGCTCTATTGTATTGCCCACATGTGGCATATAGTCCCAGGGTGATGATAAGGACTAGCACTCTAGACCAATCATGGGCAAACTATGGCCCATGGGCCACATGTGGCTCCGTGAAATGTTCTATCCTGCTTCATGACATTATTCCTAATCTGATGAATACAATGAGTAGGATACAATATAATGAAACTTTGAAAGAGTTGCCTTAGAAACAATCTGACAGATGAGCATTTCCTTTCCTTTTGCCCCCTCTTTAAAAAGTTTGCCCATCACTGCTCTAGACCATGTGGATGCACAAATGGGGACCTAGGTCACAGTTCCATGGTGCTTAACTACTTGTGGTCATTCACAAACTAGAGAAGAGGCCAGGAAAGTAGTGATGATATGAAAAAACCAAATACTTTCAGAACCCCAGAAATAGCTCTAGAAACAGAAGTTTGTAAAACCAGAAGCTTCGGACAGTGCCTCCTGCACTCTGGGAGCAGAGACATCTTTAACATGAAGTTAAAAGTCAAGAACTAGGCTTTAAAAATGAACAAACAACAAAAAAGAATCTGACCATAAAAAATTACTATGCTGACAGGGAAGATCAAAATGCAAATCCAGAAAACAACAACAAAGTTGAAACTAACACATCCAAAGTCTCAGATGTAAAAGAGAATTGGTGAAAGTGACACAAAAAATACTCAATCCAGCTCAAGAAGGATTTAAAAATCAACCAACAGAAGGTAAAAGAAATGAGAGTGATTCAAGATAATCATGAAAAAGAGATAACAATTTGATAAAGTAGACATACAAAAACAAATATTAAATAAAATTAGACCTTTGCCAAATGGTAAAGGAGGCTCAAAAATCACTGAAGAAAAGAACTTATAAAGGAGTAAAATTGGCCAAATGAAAAATCAGGTACAAAAACTCACTGAAGAAAATAATTCCCTAAAATCAGAATCAGACAAATGGAAACTAACGATTTAATCAGACATTAAGATACAACAAAACAAAATGAAAATGATGAAGAAGTAGAAAAATGTAAAATAGTTCAGCTTAAAACAATTGAAATTAAAAATAGATGAGGAGGCCTAATTTAAGAATTATTGGACTACCAGTGCCTAGATATCATCTTTCAAGGAAAATTTTCATAATATTCTAGGACCACCTAGCAAAATAGAAATTTAAAGTATCCATTGATAATCAGAAAAATGAAATCACAAAATGAAAACTCCAAGGAATAATTTTGCCAGATTTCAGAGTTTGCAGTTAAAGGAGAAAATATTGCAAGTAACCAGAAAAAATTTAGATATCATAGAGCCACGGGTAGAATATCACAAGCTTTAGCAGTTTCTACATTAATGGATCAAAGAGCTTGGAATATGACATTCTGAAGGGCAAAGAAACTAAGTTTCTGCCCAGAAAAACTGAGAAAAATTCTCCAGGGGGAAAAATGAATATTTACTGTAAAAAGGGAACATTGACAAATTTCTAATGAAAATATCAGAGTTGAATAGAAAAAGTGACTTTTAAATAAAGTACTTAACAGAAACATAAAAAGGTAAAGAGGAAAGAGAAATCATAAGAGATTCAATACATTTAAAGTTTTGTTTTTTTCCTACCTTAGAGGAAGTCCTAAGAATTTAATCATTATTAAAGTAGTTTAAAGGAGTATACATAGATAGAAGGCAAGGGTGAGAATTAAATATAATGGAATGGAATATTTTTAAAAAACAAAATCAAAGGGTGAGAAAGAATATTAGAATGGGGTAAATTATCTCACATAAAAGACTGTGAAAATTACTTTGTGTTTCTGTATGTCTCAAAGCAAGAGCAAACACTCAATTGGATATAGAAATCAGTTTTACCCTACAGAAAGTATATGTACGTATATGTGTGTGTGTGTGTGTGTGTGTGTGTGTGTGTGTGTGTGTGTGTGTGTGTAGAGAGAGAGAGCGGGGAGAGAGGGGGAGAGAGGGAGAGAAGGGGAGAGAGGGAGAGAGAGAAAGAGGAGGGAGGAGGGGAGAGAGACAGAGACATGAGAGATATAATGAAAGGAAATAAACAGTAATCAAAACTGAAAATTTTTATAGAAAGTTTATCTGATAAAAGTCCCATTTCTGAAATATCTAGAGAACTGATTCAAATTATAAGAATATGTAATTCCTCAATTAAATGTTCAAAGGATATGAATGGGCAGTTTCTAGATGAAAAAATAATAGCTATATATTATCATATGAAAATGCTCTATATCATCATTGATAAAACATGAAAATTAAAATAACTTTAAGGTATTATCTCATACCTATTCAATTGGCTGATATGACATAAAATTCAAATGACAAATTCTGTAGGGGATTTGGGAAAATTGGGACTCTAAAACACTGTTGGTGGAATTATGAATTGATTTAGATTCTGGAGACCAATTTGAAATATGTCCAAAGAACTGTAAAACTGTGTATAGCACAATACCACTACTAGGTCTATATCCAAAAGAGATAAAAGAAAAAGGAAATATTTGTACAAAAATAATTATAATATATCTTTTGTGGTAGCAAAGAATTAAAAATTTAAGGGACACTAATCAATTGGGGATGGCTAAAGAAATTGTGGCATATGATTGTGATGGAATATAATTGTCCTATAAGAAAAGATGAGCAGAATGATTTCAGAACAAGCTAATAAGACTTTCTTGAACTAATGCAAAATTAAGTATGTAGACCCAGAAGAACAGTGTTTACAGAAACAGCAATATTTTATGATGGTCAATTGTGAATAACTTGGCTTTTCTCTACAATAAAATGATCTGAGACAATTCTGAAGGCCTTATGATGAAAAAAGTTCTCCTTTTTCAGGGAATCAACTGATGGATTATAAATGCAGATTGAAGAATAATTTCTATTATTTTGAGGAGTTGATCAATGATTTCTATTATAACATGACTAATGTGGAAATATTTTTGTATGACTTCATTTGTTTAACATATATCAGAATGTTTGTTTTCTCAGTGAAGGGGGAGAAGAAAGAAAGGGAGAAAATTTGGAATTCAAAGAATTTTTAAATGTTATGTTGAAATTGTTCTTACATGTAGTTGGAAAAATAAAATATTTAAAAATAAAAATAATTCTGATATAAAATAATTTCAGTCCTACAGAGATTGCTTTTTATATTTATGTTTCATGCCATTGGTATAGATGTAAAGTTGAGAATGATAGGTTCCCAGGGGAATATACCACATTAAAAAGCCTGAATACTATATATTGGGGGAAATACATGTTAATTATCAATAAATCCATAGATTTCCACCATAGAAAAAAGCTTAAATCCCATGTAATATAGAATTTCATCATTCTAATACTGAACAAAAAAATTAGCAAACAGTTGGGAGAATAACCTTCAACTGTGAAATGATAACATTTTGAATAACTCAGGATTACTTTGTAGTCATGGACAACAAGGGAAAGAATGGGAAATAGGTTACTTTGAAAAGCAAAAGAGTTCAAACAAAACTGAAATGGCAGAGCTTAGTCATAAATGAAAAATAAATCAAAATAATATTAATCATAAATGAAAAAACATATCCAACTAAAAAAGATGTTTAAAAGAAGAAGAAACAATGACCAGAATATTTGTCTCATATGTAGCAATCAAGTGCAAAAATGTAAATTGGCACTATATTGAAGGAAAAAGAAGCCAAAAAATAATTATTTCATTTCTTCAGCCTATTATTTAAATAATGAAAATGTAGTATTTGAAGAAAATAAAAAGAGAGTTCTTATAGGAACAAAATTTTTAGGGGAAACAAAAGATTATAGAATACAAGAAGAGAAAACCGAGATAAGCCTAGATAAACTATTGTTCCCTGTAAGTGAATCAGTTTATTTTATTAAAGAGGTAACTGAGGAAGTTTTTAAGAGGGGAGTTAAAGCAGGAGGCAGATGGGAGTCAGTGATGAATACCTAATAACTTCTTAGATGATCATCAAAGAGATTGTTAACTTATCAGTCAACTGTTAGGTTATCAAATATAGTAACTTTGTTTCCTCTTAGACAATACTTATTTATTTTATTTATTTCTCATTATTATTGTTAACATGTCTAGAATTAAGTCAAACAATATTAGGTCATGATCATGATAAGAGGCATGAATGAAAAATTTGGCAGAAATGCCATTCCATTCTCACTTCAAATTCCAAATTACCATCCAGGGAACCCTAACCTCAGGATTATAATAATAAAAGAAAGAGCTTACACAATATACTTTCAAGTCAATTTTTTTCTTATAATAACCCTGTGATCTTAAAGATATACCAAACATGATTCCATTTTGTAGATCGTGGGATCATTGGATATAGTCATGTAACAGACCTTGGAACTCTTTTATCATCAATTAACACACAATAAGTGCCTCCAATTTGTAATGGATTCTGGTAGGCACTGGGAATACAAATAAGAAGAATTAAATAATTCATACACTCAGGAACTTACATAATCTTACCAGTCTTCAAGTGCTAGTATTTTGATTATAGGTACAGTGCTTGCTCTACTCCACTTCTCTCTTGCTTTCCTTAATGAGCTTGTTTTTTGTATATATATGCCTCTCATCAGGTTTTCCTTCTAAATTTCTTTGATATTGCTTCTGAAAAAAATCTATTGAAGATTAATTGGAGCCCATGAGAATAAATGTCACACCTCAACATGACTGTTTGTATAGTAATAATTAATACATGCAAGCTTTATTTACCTTTGCATTTTTTTTCTGGCATAGTGCCTCATACATACTATACATTGTTGAATAAAGGTAGGAGGAGTGTTACATATTGAGTTAAGTTCAGTAGCACCTATATTTTAATGATTTGATCAATACAGGGATTGAAATGTAAAAAAAAATAAAATTCCCACCCCTTCTCTCCTTTGAGTCTCTTTTAATAGATTAAGACTCAAAATGTATAGAAACAGAAGCAAAAGTTCAGGCAAATTAAGCTTATTTTATGGTTGATATAATTTATTTTATGAGGGTAATAATGATATGTAGCTTGATATGGCTTGTAAAACATTTGTCATACATATCATTTGCTCTTCACTTTGAGAGGTGGAGAGGGTAAGTATTATTTATTCCCATTTTAGAAGAAAATAAAACTATCTCAGATTAAATGACTTGCCCCAAATCACAAAATAGTAAATAGTAAAACTAGGACCAGAATGTAGATATTCTGAAACCGGACACATTACTCTTTCAACTCAAATTCCACACTCCCCAGCAGTTTATATATTTAGCTCTCCTGAGAAAACATGATTTGTAGGATTTTTATTTCTAGCCTATGCCTATAGCAAAAGTTGGAGGGGGTGAGCAGTTGCATGTCTTGATTAAATCAAAATCCTGTTATTGTCAAGTACAAGGTGCCTCAACTGGAGAACTGGCTGAATAATTTAGGAAAACAAGGAAAGGAAGATTTCTTACTTGTTATTTTGTTCTACTTCTTACACTGACATTTTGTGAGAAAAATTCAAATGTTCTAACCCAAAGCAGAAAGAATACTGAATCCAGAAACAGAGGATTTTGGTTTACATTGTGGCTATGTTAAATAATACTCATTTAAACATCGGTATGTTACCTCTCACAGGGCCTTAGTTTCCCAATTCATATAAACATATCTAGATTTTCTTCCAGCTCTAATTCTATGTTCCTGACTCTCAAGTTCCAAAACCCTGGCTATCATTCCACTTTCTCTAACTCTAAGTGTCCCAAAACTATCATCCCTGTGAGTTGGTGATTTTTTTGAGATAAAACCATTTCAGTTGACTGAATAAAGACCGAAGGAGTTATTTTGGCATTCAGAGCTCCTCACAATCTGATTTCTATTTTTCTTGTAAAAATTACCTTCCTTTGCATGCTCCATCTAAATTTAATTGCTTGCCACTCTACAAATTTCTGTTACTTTTCCCCTCTTTGTGCTGTTGAAGATATCTCCTACAAAATCCACTCTGAAGGCAAAACCTCTGTCTATGTAAATCCTTCTTATCCTTCTTCTAAGTCAAGCTCACATATCCTTCTGAAGAGTTTCATCCATCTAATCAAAATAGATGTCCCCAAACCTTGACTTTTCATAATGATTTTATTCCCTTTACACAATTAGCATGTCCTGCTTTATAGCCTAATTACTTGTGTACATTTCTTCCTCCAAAACAGTTGTTTGACATCTTATTTTAACACATATTTGATCTTGCATTCTCAAAGGTTATGCCAATGAAGTTCAATCTTGGACATGTCCCCAAAACAAGAAAAAGCTTTTTATATAGGCCCAGTGATGGATAATATGGATAATAATTCATAGTGAATATAGGTTTGCTAAACAAAACTTTTGTCTTTAGGAAGTTTGTGACAATATGATCTTTTTTTAGGGGGAAGGGGATAATGAAGATATTAAATAAAAATTCATGGAGACTATCTACTAATTTGTAGACATGTTGGAACCACCATTGAAGAAGGGAGTCTTTATATAGATTAAATAAACAGAGATTTTGCATATTCTCGCTTTTGATCCCCACAACAGAAATGTGATATAGTTATTATTGTTACTTCTACTTTACAAATGACAATGGAGATTCTGATATGTTAAATAACTTAATTAAGGTAAAATGTAGTTAGTAAGTTTTGGAAAAAGGATTCTAAACCAAATTTCCTTGAATCTAAATCCAGTACCCTTATTCTCTATGGTATGTTACTTTTTAAATATCTGTTGAATGAATCGACCAGCTAGGTGGCACAGTGGATGGAACCTTATGCCTGGAATCAAGAAGATCTGAGTTCAAATCCAGCCTCAAACACTGTGTGGCCCTGGGCAAATTATTTAACCTTTTGTGTTTCCTCAATGGCAAAAATGAGGATGATATTAATAGCACTTTATTCCCAGAGTTACCATGAGGCTCAAATGATATAACATTTGTAAAACACCTAGCATAGTGTCTGGTACATAGAAAAGGCACTATGTATATATATATATATATATTTGTTTTGCTTCTTTCTTAGTACTAATATTTTATTTTTTATATTATTTTTATTATCATGCAAATCACTTACTCATACAAAACAAAAACTCCCAAATAAAACCATAAATATACTGATGTGAAAGAAGGTATGCTTGGATCCACATCCATTTGACTCCAACAGCTTTCATGTGGAGGTAGACAGCATTCTCCATCATAAATCTTTCAGGATTATGCCAGATCATTGCATTGCAGTGAGTAAGTACTTATATTTTATATGCAATGAAAACATGTAATTCATTTTTGTCCCATCAGTAAAATATTATTTAACCAAACACAACCAAAGAATTCAATTTTAGTCCAATATTTCAAATTCAACACAGGCTCTGTGGTTGGATAAAAGCTTCCTCTCATTCTTCCCAATGAAACAAGTTCATTTCTTAAAATCTCTTACCAAAGCTTAATGAATGGTCACTTTCCAATTCTTTTGAAAAATGTTCCTTTTTTCCCCTTTTTTCTTGGTAACAGTTGATTTTTTCATTAAGTATCTGCAAAAAAAAAAAAAAGTGTGAACTTCTAAGCCACAATAGATGACCCAGTCAATCAACATTAAATAACTATGCACTAGAGTCAGAAAGAGTGCTTGAACTCAAAAGAACAATAACACTGGGAAGCTCTGCAAAATGAATGATGATATATGACTACCATATTCATTTCTACCAGCAGTTAACTTGAATGGAAATATTGATCCAATATTATTCACCTTGCTCTATTCAAATCCAAATGAAAACACCAAAAAGATATCAGATTCAGATTCTCATCCAATTTCCATTTTCTCTCTTTTTTTTTTTACTGGTCTCTTTGAAGAATACTAGGTATTTGAAACTTTCTTTATCATCCCTGTGTTCTCTTCTCCTGTACTGAACAATGAGAAACAACTCAGCCTCTATAGCTCATGTATGAATTCAATTAAATCAACAACTACATGCTAGGCATTTTCTATATACCACTTGCTGTGCTGACTCATAGTATATATTCAGTTTACCTAATAACAAGCGTTAGCATTTATTTAGTACTTTAAGTTTGTAAAGCACTATTAATTCATTTGTCCCCATGATAATAATTACGTGAAGTAGATGCTGTTTTAAATCTCCATTTTACAGATCAGAAAACAGAATGAAAAAAGCTAAGTGGCTTGCCCATGATCACACAGTTACTTAATATCTGAAAGTATTTAAACTCAGGTCATCCTGACTCCAACATCCATCCACTATGCCACCTAGCTTCCACTATTCATATTTAATAGTTACAGAACACCTAGGGCAGTGATGATAAAACTTTTAAAGGGATGGGTGATGTAAGAAATGTCTTTAACAGAGTTGGAGGAGAGCAGCCCAGCCCTGCATTCCTCTGGTTTTTAGTAACAAACTCTGGAAAGCTCTGTTCTGGCCTGATGGTGCACATGCGCATAGAGAAGCCTCTGAGTGCCCCCCTCTGGCACATATACCATAGGTTGGCTACCACAAAACTAGGATATCATAAAGTAGCAGATTGGTTTTGAGGTTGAACTAAGATGGTGGCATAGTAGCAGGAGCCTTCTGAATCTCCTTCCAACCAATCATTACAAAATGTCTCAAAAGGACAAAAATCAAAATCAGGTGAATAAAGGGGCTCTTCCACTGCATGCAGCCTTAAAGGTAGGCAGTGTTTAGGGGTTACCATGCTATAAGGGGACAAAAATACACTTATCAAAGCACAAGCTGATTACCCCACCCCACAACACCTACCATGTGAGAGTCAGAGCAAAGGCCTGGGCAATATATAAATTCTCAAGTTCTGGTTGAAAGCACCACAGACTTACCTCTGAGGGGAATGCAAGACATTGGCAGCAAGACTTGAGACCCAAGGCTGAAGAGCGCAGACCCTGGGCAGCAAAGTGCAGAGCATAGGCAAAGCTAGGCTGGCCTCAGAGGAGGCAGCAAGGGCTACAAAGATAGCCTCAGGACAAAACACTTTAAAGTGAGCTACACAATTAACATCAAATATTTACCTGCCCTCATTCAGGTAATGAGAAGATACTGTGAAGAGGAGATACTAACAAGGCAAATCCCTATGAGACAGAATCTAAGAAAGCAATGAACACCACCATGCAGAAACTCCAATCAACTAGTGGCCAAAAAAAATAAGGAACTGAAAAAAGTTATTGATCCATGTTAAGGGAGTTTTTTTCTTAATTTCTCATTTTTTTCTATTTAAGAGGCAATGGAGCAAAAATATTTCTGAGTAAGATCCCTCCCTGCTGTACAAACTGTCAGTTGGTGACAGAAGAGAATGGCTGAGAATTAGTTAGTTACAACTGGCAGTTGGAAGAGGTATTTTTTGGTCTCTGGCTCCCCTGGAGAGAGGAATCTATCATTCTCTCTCTCTGGGTCTGACAATTGGAGACTGAGAAATGGATTTAAGGCCTTAACAAACTCATAGATCATTTATTATGTTGAGTAGATAGGTAGATAGATAGTTGGTTAGTTGGTCAATTATTAGGTAGTCAGTGTAGAGGAGTCTAGCCCTGGGCCTAGCGCTGACAGAAAAAATTGCCCTTGAAGGCAGATTAATTTAGGTTTTTTTAGAAAATTTTAGTTAGGATTGGGATCTTGGGTAGTCATAAGCTATTATAAGATTACTATCACTTTCCTCCTTTCTATTTCTTATTCATACTTTCCTAATAATAAACTAAGTGTTTTGTGTTTAAGAAGCTGCTCTCCAAACTTTCGATCAAACTCCTGCCCCAAAAATTTAATCCTTCACAATTTCTATGGAGAAAAAGAGCAAAATAGAAAAGCAATAGCAGAGAGTGAAAAGCAAGCAAACACATCCAAACTCTCCCCCCAGAAATGAATGGAATGTGGTCACAAGCTCTCAGGGAACTCAAAAAGGAGTTCAGGAACCAAATACAAAAGCTGGAAGAAAAATGGGAAGAAAAGTGGGAAAAAGAAATGAAAGTAAAGAAAAAGAAAATAACACATTAATAGACAAAATTTTCATATAGAAAAAGAGTCACAGACATCAAATGGAATAATACAGCAATTAGAGACCAGAATTGACCTGCTGGAAATCATAAAATGAAGAATAGACCAAACTGAAAAGGAAAATTAGAAGATCATAACTGAAAATCAGTCTTTAAAGACTAGAAATAAGTAGAAGCTATTGATCTCACAAGACAACAAGAATTAATGAAGCAAAGTCAAAAGAAAGAAAAATAGAAGGAAGCATGAAATATCTCATTGAAAAGATAACTGACATGGAAAACAGGTCCAAGAGAGACCATTTGAGAACCATTAACCTACTGTAAAGCCTGGAAGAAAATAAAAGCCTTGATATCATATTACAAGAAATTATCCAAAAAATGCTGTTATTCTTGAACAAGAAGGCAAAATAAACATTAAAAGAATCCATAGATCACCCATACATTAAATCCCCCAAAGACAACCCAATGGGATGTTATGGTCAAATTCAAGAGTTTCTAGGCCAAAAAGGAAATATTGTAAGCAGCCAAAAATAGGCAATTCAAATGTCAAGGGGCCCCAGTCAGGATTACCCAGGATCTGGCAGCCTCCACACTAAAGGATGTTAAAGCTTGGGATATGATATTCAGGAAGGCAAGAAAATTGGGTCTACAACCAAGAATCATATGCCCATCAAAACTGACTATATATTTTCCAGGGGAAGTATGGGCATTTAACAAAAAAAGACCAGAACTAAATGGAAAATTTGATGTCCAAATACAAAATTTAAGAGACCCATATGAAAAGGTAAGCAAGAAAGAAGGGAAAAAAATTTAAGGGTTTCAATGAACTCAAATTGATTGTATTACTATATGGAAAATGACATCTGTAACTCTTAAAATTGTTTTCATTATCATAGTAAATGAAAGTATTATAGGCAGAGATTGTGGTATTAAGTTGTTTAATATATGTAAAAAAGAAAGTGGGTGGGAGAACAAAAAAAGGAGGATGATACTAAGAGAAATTTAAAGAAGAAAGAAAAATCAGATAACTTATACCACATAAAGAGGAACATGGGGTGAGGGTAAGAATACTATTATAAGAAGGGAAGAGAATAGAAATATGTAATACTTAAAACTTACTCCTAGTAGAGTCAGTTCTGAGAGGGAAGAACAGCCAGATTTATTGGAGTATAGCATTCTATCTTACCCTGTGTAAGGATGGAATTTTTAAAAAAGGAGAAGGCAGTTGCTGAAAGTTGAAACCAGCAGGGGATTCTGGGAATTTCTCCTGGGAGGAGGGAGAAGAGTGGTATTTGGTTTAGGGACTAGGAGAAGAGACAAGGCAGAAAACTCAGCTCTGATTCATCCAGAGGCCTTCCTAAAGATCTTCCCCTTGGAAATTATATTCCTGATTCTCCGATTCACAGCCATTGTGGCACAACTCATCTTTTAAGACTACATCCAGACTTCCATTTAAGATGGAGGCAGAGTAAGGAGCAGCTGCTTGATCTCTCCTGACCGAAGCATACAGGACTCCTCAAGGGGAAATAAAAATGAGTCCAGAGGAACGAAGGAACCCCACAACAGGGCGCAGCTTTGAAGGTATGCAGAATCAGGGCATTTCCACGCTATAGGGGGGTGAAAAAGCTCTCACTAAAATGCAAGAGGAAGAAGCCCCTCCCCCACCCCCCACACCGCACACCTCGCAC